>NW_026616478.1:0-24616 GCF_000801105.2 Raphanus sativus | reverse complement strand
TAGCCCTTGCGTGATGCATAAACCTCTCTGGTCACTATACACCTTGCCTTGTGATCCAAGTCTCTCAATAGTGTATAGTGATTCTTTCAAATAGTGAATAGTGTCTCCACACTATTCACTATTATACTAAACCTCCCAAAGGTCTCCAATAGCTTCATAAGTCTCCCTTGAGCTTCTCTTCACTATCAACACTTCAGTTTAACACTCCCCCTCAAGCTTGACCATATGGAACAAGTCAAGCTTGGAAAGCCATGAACTCTCCTCATTAAAAACCTCACCAAGGAAAACCCAGTGGGAAAAACCTTGATGAGGGAAAAAGAGTGAGAGTTCCATAGCTAAGGGATTCAGCTCCGGCTAGGAGAAAAGATCAATGAGTCCTAGTCTGATATGTATGGCCTCCATTGTCTTCTGCGCCTAGCTGCTTTGGTGAACACATCAGCCAACTGATCTTCACTCTTGTGTAGCAAGGTAAAGTCACTCCGAGCACAATCATCTGCCTAACCTTGTGGCAATCAACCTCTATGTTCTTGGTCCTCTCATGGAACACTGAGTTGGATGCAATGTGAATAGCTGCTTGGTTATCACAATGCATAGTCATTGTGTAGCTTGATCGATCTCCAAGTGCTTTCAGAATCCCTTTTGATCCACACCAGCTCATTTGTAAGCTTCAGCATACCTCTATACTCAGCTTCTGCACTAGAGCAAGAGACCACCTTCTGCTTCTTACTCTTCCAAGTAACCAAGTTCCCACCAATGAAAGTGCAATAGCCAGTAGTTGATCTTTCTATCAACTCGGTCTCCTGCCCAATCAGCATCACAGTAGCCCACCACTTCAGTGCTTTTGTTGCAACCCATCCAAACACCAAGACCTTGAGTTCCATTCAGATACATCAACAGCCTTTCCACCATACGCCAGTGATGCTCCTTTTGTGTTTTGCATATGTTGACTCACCTGGTTCACAGCAAAACAAATGTCAGGTCGTGTGATGGTTAAGTAGATCAACTTACCTACAAGCTTTCTATAAAGCTTTGGATCATGGAATGGCTTGCTATCTTCAAGCTCCCCCTCACGTGGAACCTCTTGTACCCATCCTCCATGGGCATTCTTAGCCACCTTACCCTCCATATGCACCTGCATCTTTCAAGAGATCAAGTGTATATTCCTTTGAGAGATGAACAAGCCTTCCTTGGATCTACATAACTCAATTCCAAGGAAATATTTCATCTCTCCCAAGTCTTTAATCTCAAAACAGATTTGGAAAGTCCTTAGTTTCCTTGATACCTGTTTTATCAGAACCAGTAATGATAATATCATCCACCATATACAAGGATTACAATGATACCTGATGGTGTAACCAAAGTGAATAGGGTATGGTCGAGTTCACACTTCCTGAAACCTCTTCCATTCAGAGTGGTGCTTAACTTATGGTACCAAGCTCTAGGTGATTGCTTGAGACCATATATAACCTTCTTCAATCTCAAAACATTCCCTTTCTTCACTAAGTGTTCAAGACCAGGAGGTGGAAGCATATAGACCTCATCTTCAAGCTCTCCTTGTAAGAAAGCATTCTTGACATCCATTTGCCACAACTCCCACTCTAGGTTCACAGCTAGTGATAGCACAACCCGGATTGTATGGAGTTTAGCAACAGGAGCAAATGTATCTATATAATCTTCTCCCCATGTCTGAGTGAACCTTCTTGCAACTAGTCTGGTCTTGCGCCTATCTATCTTGCCATTTGGAAGATACTTGATGGTGAAGATCCATTTACTAGTCACTGCCTTCTTTCCTTTAGGTAGCTCACTCTCATACCAAGTATCATTTTTAATCATAGCATCTGCCTCAGCATTGACTGAATCTCTCCATTCTTGTATTAGCATTGCTTCTTCATAGCTTCTTGGAACATAACTCTCATCCAAGCTTACTTGAAAGGCACAATGCTCTTCAGGAAACTCAGCAAAAGAACACACAGCTTGAGAGGGATGCTCCACAGCCTGGGCATTGTAGTACACTCTCGTGTTTACCCAGTTGGAAGCACTCTCCTTTGCCGTGTGCTTCTCCTTAAGACAGGTACTTGTTGAACTTCTTGCACTGGTTCTGATTGTACCTCTTGAACTCCACTCGTTTCTTCTTGTTGAATCTGATCCTCTTGCTCAGACTGACTTCCATTTCCTTCTCCCATCTCAACTTGATCATGACCACTGCCTGAACTTTGATCTCCTTGACCTCCAGCTTCAGGTGTATTGCCTCCCTCATGATCAAGATGAGTGGGTTCTTCAGTTCCATTTGTAGGAGGCATGTGTTGCCTCCCTTGATCCTGGGTCACTCCTATCCCAAGTCCTTCAAATATCATCCGTTAGACTGGCTGCTCTATCAGATGGTCTAGCTAGTTCTTCTAGCTCCTCCCAATTCTTGCCTTGATAATACCTTTTCTCCTCCATGAACTTAACATCTATGGAGATCAGTACCCTTCTTGCATCCGGATCATAGCACTTGTATCCCTTTTGGGATGTAGAGTACCCAATAAACATTGCCTTAGAGCTCTTTGCTTCAAGCTTGTTCCTTGTTTCTCCTGGTACCAGCACATAACACACAAAACCAAATACTCTCAAGTGATCTAGCACTGGTTTGTTCTTGTTAAGTACCTCAAAAGGTGCATGATCCTGTAGTATCTTTGTTGATGTTCTGTTGATCAAGTAGCAAGCTGCTAAGACAGCATCACTCCAATATCTCTTTGGTACACTCGTTTGAAACATAAGAGCTCGTGCAACTTCCATCAGATGCCGGTTCTTCCTCTCAGCCACACCATTCTGTTGTGGTGTGTAAGGGCAGCTAGTTTGATGCAAGATCCCATGCTTGGACAGATAGTCTTTAAAGGCATGACCTATGTACTCTCCACCATTATCAGACCTGAAAATCTTGATCTTGGCATTATATTGGTTAGTCACATAGTCATGAAAATTCTTGAATGCATCTATCACCCTATCCTTTGTTTAAATGAGAGTTATCCAGGTGTATTTCGATTTCTTCATCAATGAAGGTGACATAGTACTTGTATCCATCTCTGGATAAACAAGGAGATGTCCACACATTAGAGTGGATTAAATCAAAACAATTTTCATAAACAGTAGTTGATCTTTGAAACACAGTTTTACAATGTTTCCCAAAAATACAAGCTTCACAATCATTGTTTTGAAAAACAACACCTGGTAACATCAAGCTTAAAGCTCTAAGGTGAGGATGACCTAGTCTAGCATGCCACAATGCATCATTATTAGAAGAAACCGAATTAAAAGAACAACAGGAACTAGAAATGGGTAAAGTGTCTTGAAGTAGATAAAGCTCTCCCTTGGTAACACCTTGTCCAATGAGCTTTCTACTCTCAATATCCTGAACATAACCTCATTAGGGGTGAAAATAACATTGCATTGAAGATCATTAGTGCATCTTTTCACAGATAAAAGATTAGAAGTGAACTCGGGCATGTAAAAAGGCTTTAGAATCCCTATCAAACAACATGAGTTATCCAACTCCTTTGATAGGAATCCTAGCACCATTAGCAATCATAACATGCCTTGAGCCGGTTCTAAATCCTTAATGAGCTTACAATCACTTATCATGTGATGAGATGCACCTGAATCAATAATCAAAGGTTTATGCATGTTTTGAACAATATGAGTCCTAGGATGATCATTTCTATTCCGCAAGCTTTCAATCACTTCTAGCAACTTATCAGAAACATTCAAGACTTTTTCAGAACTATAAGCATGCTCAATCATGTCTAGCAACTGATACAAGCCTAGGCTGACAAAGGCTGTATGATCCAAGCAAGAGAGATGGAGCCGATCTAGATCAAGAGGTGGTTCTTTTGTTTGATCTAATCAACCAAGAGAAACCGTGAGAGATGGAACCAGGGGAATGAAGTGCACCACACGAGAGATGGAGAGCTCGTGATACAACACAGGGGAACCTTCAAGCCGTGGAGGTGCTGGTCTCACAAGGCAATGGAGGCGGCGAGTTCTTTTGAGAGAGAACTAGGATTTCTTTGAAAGAAAAGTTTTTATTAAATATCAAGTCTAACTCTCCAAATGGTTTCGCCAAACAATATAAAGACTCAAGGAACAAACTCCTTGTTACCAAAAGAAATACTTAAAATAGACTAAGGTTCAAATAAGGAAAGAAAGAAGCAATGAGTCTTCTTAGTCTTGGACCGAGATGCTTCAAGGTGATGTGTTAAGCTAGCTGTGGCCTCGTTAAAAACCTTCCTCCGGAAAACCTCGTGGGACAAAACCAAGAGCAAGGAAAAGAGCACACACAAAGAGCTTGCCTAGTAGCTAGACTCTGTCCAAGAACCTTCTTAAGCAATGGGTTCTTCTATGGTGATGATCATCAAATGGTTGTGACTTGGTCTGGTATGAATGGCCAAAGATCTTCTCTGGATGCTTGAGGACTCTCCTTTGGCTCCTCCTCCTTCTCGGCATCTCCCTTAATGACTTCTTTAGTAATCTCCTCAGCTTGTTTAACCTGGCCAAGATCAGAAGCAAGTATCATGCTCTCATTAAATTTATGTTGAAGTATCTTAGCTCTTTGTCTAGTGATAGCTCCCTTGAACACGGTTGGTATTGACACTTCTTGCTCAGTATCTGGTTTGGTAATGTTGCTGATCATGTCTTGAATGTCAGGTTCAGTAAGGTCAGGTTCAATGTCCTCATCATTCCCTCCCCTTCAAAAGGTTTTGACCTCAAAACTGGTTCATTGCAAAACAAGGAGACAAATCAGTAACATTGAAAGTGGATGATACATTTAGTTCACCTGGTAGGTCAAGACGGTAGGCATTGTTGTTGATCCTTTCAAGGAGTTGGAAGGGGCCAGTGCCTCTTGGCTTCAACTTGGAACTCCTCTGGTTTGGGAACCTCTCTTGTCTCATGTGTAACAAAACCCACTCTCTTGGTTCAAATATAACTTCTTTGCGACCCTTGTTAGCTTGTCTTGCATACTGCTCAGTTCGCTTCTCTAGGTTCTCCAGGGCTTTGTGGTGTAACTCCTTGACATAAGCAGCCTTAGCTTCACCAGTTAGACTAATGACTTCAGCTGGGGGCAGAGGAGTAAGATCGAGAGGTGTCTTTGGGTTGAACCCGTAAGCAACTTCAAATGGTGACATCTTTGTAGCTGAATGCTGAGCTCGGTTGTAAGCAAACTCTATGAAGGGAATACAATCAACCCAATTCTTCATGTTCTTCCCAATAGTGGCTCTAAGCAATGTGGAGAGAGTTCTGTTAACAACTTATGTCTGCCCATCAGTTTGCGGATGACTAGTTGAGTAGAGTAGCTTTGTTCCAAGCTTTTTCCATAGTGTCTTCCAGAAGTGGCTGAGGAACTTGGTGTCTCTATCTGATACAATGGTTCTTGGAATCCCATGTAAGCGAACCACTTCTCTGAAGAACAAGTCAGCTGTCTTGGATGCATCATTCACCTTGGCACAAGGTATGAAGTGTGCCATCTTGGAGAACCTATCCACCACAACAAAGATTGAATCCTTGTGTTGAATCATGGGTAATCCTAGTACAAAATCCATGGATATGTCCACCCAAGGGGCTGTGGAAATGGACAGTGGCATGTAAAGACCATGGGGTTGTACTCTTGACTTAGCTTTCTTGCATACCACACATCTTGCACAATGAGCTTCCACTGTCTTTTTTAGGTGTGGCCAATAGAAATGCTCTCTGACCACAGCAAGTGTCTTGTCTACTCCAAAATGTCCCATGAGACCTCCTCCATGAGCTTCTCTAGTGATCAGGTCTCTCAAAGAACACTGAGGAATACATAATCTCTTGCTCTTAAACAAGAACCCCTCATGCAAGTAGAACTTCCCGTGAGGTCCTTTGGTGCAGCTGGTGTAGGTGTCAGAAAGATCCGGATCCTCCCCATATAGTTCCTTGATGAACTCAAATCCTAGCACCTTAGCTTCCATTGTGGCGATCAAGGCATGTCTCCTGGAGAGTGCGTCAGCTACAATGTTCTCTTTACCCTTCTTGTACTTGATGATGTATGGAAAGGTTTCTATAAACTCTAGCCACCGAGCATGTCTTCTCTTGAGATTGGTTTGTCCTCTGAGATGTTTAAGGGTCTCATGATCGGTGTGCACCACAAATTCCTTGGATAAGAGATAGTGCTGCCATGTCTCCAAAGCTCTCACCAAGGCATATAACTCCTTGTCATATGTAGGGTAGTTAAGAGCAGCTCCACTGAGTTTCTCACTGAAGAAAGCCACTGGTTTGCCTCCTTGTAGTAGTACTGCCCCAATCCCAATTCCTGAGGCATCACACTCTACTTCAAATGTCTTATTGAAGTCTGGTAAAGCTAGCACTGGCGCATGAGTTAGCCGGTATTTGAGAGCCTGAAAAGCCTCTTCTTGAGCTTTCTCCCACATGAATCCAACACTCTTCTTGACAATGGCAGTGAGAGGTGCTGCTATGCTACTGAAATCATGAACAAACCGCCTGTAGAAACTGGCTAGCCCATGAAAACTTCTGACTTGACTGATGCTTGTGGGTACTGGCCATTCTTGGATTGCTCTAACCTTCTCTTCATCAACCTGTAATCCCTGTGAACTCACAACAAAACCTAGGAAAACAAGTTTATCAGTGCAGAATGTGCACTTCTTGAGGTTTGCATAGAGTCCTTCTTTACGAAGTGTTTCTAATACTTGCTCAAGATGTGACACATGATCAAGTAAGTTTGTACTATAAATTAAATATCATCAAAATATACCACAACAAACTTACTGATGTAGGGTCTAAGGATGTGGTTCATGAGTCTCATGAAAGTACTAGGAGCATTGGTGAGTCCAAATGGCATCACCAGCCACTCATAGAGACCTTGCTTTGTTTTAAAAGCTGTCTTCCACTCATCACCTTCTTTCATCCTTACCTGATGGTACCCACTCTTAAGATCAATCTTGGAGAAGATGGTGGCTCCACTTAGCTCATCTAGCATGTCATCAAGCCGGGGAATGGGGTGTCTGTATTTGATGGTGATGTTGTTGATTGCACGGCAGTCTACACACATCCTCCAAGTCCCATCCTTCTTTGGTACTAGTAAGACAGGAACCGCACAAGGACTTAGGCTCTCCCTCACGTACCCCTTGTCCAATAGGTCCTGAACTTGTCTTTCCAACTCCTTGGCCTCCTCGGGGTTTACTCTATAAGCCGGTTTGTTTGGCAAAGCAGCTCCTGGTATGAAATCTATCTGATGTTCAATGCCCCTTTGTTGGGGTAAGCCGTGTGGAATCTCCTCTGGAAACAAGTCCTTGAACTTGTCTAGAAGCTTTGTAATCTCTGGTGGATACTCCACTTCACCTGAACCTGCACTCAAAAGCTCCTTAAAGATCATTAGTAGCATTGTGTGTTTAGTAGCAGCTGCCTTTCTTATATGGCTAGGCTGGATTAGGAAATTTGATTTAACTTTTTCCTTCTCCTTTGCAAATGCAATTCATGAACTTGAGCAGGAGTGAGAGGAGCTAGACTAATCTTATGCTTATTATGCATGAATGTATACATGTTAGTTCTACCATCATGTCTAGTCTCTCTATCCCATTGCCACGGTCTACCTAACAAAACATGACCAGCTTGCATAGGCACCACATCACAAACTACCTCATCCTGATACTTACCAATGCTAAAAGGAATAGTAACTTGCTCTTTAATCTGAAGCTCAACCTTATCATCTAACCATCTTAGCCTATATGGACGCGGATGAGGGACCTTGACTAAGCCAAGCTTATCAACCATGTAAGCACTCGCGGCATTAGTACAAGACCCACCATCAATGATGAGGTTACATACCTTGCCTTTAATAGTACACCTACTATGTAATGAGATCCTAGGATGTATTCTCTGGATGATATGGATAGATCCTTGCAAGATCGAGGCAAAGACTCAAGATCTTCAAGGTAGTGGACTGATGGTTGATTCAAAGAGTTGCGGAATGACTCCTTGACACTTTTAGATGACTAGATCGGATATGACACACCAACTTAGACACCTAGGGTTTGCTGGATACTACACACCAACAAGATCACTCAAGAACTCGTAAACAAGTCTAAGAGAGAACAAAGGTTTTTGATTAAAAGATGATTCCTAGAAAGAAGCTTGCGACAAGTTTAAATAGAGAGAAGACTTGAACAGACTCAAGTTCTCGAGATCATTAAAGGGAACACGCTCCCTTGGTAATCAAACAAAGACCAAAGACTAAAATTTAAAGAGTTTGCATCACATAAGATAAGAAATAAAACTATAGATTAAAGATAACATAAGGTAGATATGTGGTTGGTCCAAAGCATCCGAGATGCACCAAAGATTCATCATCTAGGTGATATGAAAGTGAACTCATGGCCTCATTAAAAACCTTAGTTGGAAAACCCAGTGGGACAAAACCAACTAAGGGAAAAAGAGTACACACAAGCCACTTGCCTAGATGATGATCAGCTTGAAGGTTCAGCTTGAAGTGTGGTAAGTGTGTCTTGATTGCTCAAGCTACAACCAAGACAATCTTCTTGCTTCCAAGATATCTTAAGTATGTTTCCAACAGCTTCATGGAGTCTTCTTGTCATTGCACGAGTCATGGGACCTTTGGGAATGGCCAAGGCATCTCCATCTTCATCTTGCTTATCCTTGATCACCTCTTCTATATCTTTATCAAGTTGTTGGTCCATGATCACATCATCCCCTCCCTCTTGAAAAGGATTTGTCCTCAAATCTGGTTCATCTGCAATAAAAGGGATCAAGTCAGTAACATTGAAACTATTACTCACATCATACTTACCTTGGAGATCCAGCTTGTAAGCATTGTTTCTGATCTTCTTTGTGACCTCAAAAGGTCCATCTATTCTCGGCATGAGCTTGGATTTCCTTTGATTAGGAAACCTCTCTTTCCTTAGGTGAACCCATACTTGATCACCTACTTCAAAGATCATCTCTCGTTTGCCTTTATTAGCATGTTTAACATACTGCTTGGTTTTCTCTTCAATATTGCGCCTTGCTTGCTCATGAAGTTGTTTCACCATCTCTGCCTTCTTTTTGCCATCCATACTAATCCTTTCACACTCAGGTAAAGGTATTAAATCCAAAGGAGAGGTGGGATTGAACCCATAAACAATTTCAAAAGGAGAAAACTTAGAAGCAGAGTGCATAGCATGATTATATGCAAATTCACAATGAGGCAAACAGTCTTCCCATGATTTCAAGTTCTTCTTTATGAATGCACGCAAGAGTGTTCCTAAGGTTCTATTCACTACTTCAGTTTGACCATCAGTTTGCGGGTGACAAGTAGTAGAGAACAACAGTTTAGTGCCTAACTTAGACCAAAGTGTCTTCCAAAAGTAACTAAGAAACTTGGTGTCTCTATCAGATACTATAGTTCTAGGCATACCATGCAAACGCACAATCTCTTTAAAGAACAAATTAGCAATATGCAATGCATCATCAGTTTTGTGACAAGCAATGAAGTGAGCCATTTTGGAAAACCTATCAACAACTACAAAGATTGAATCCTTTCCGGTTCTAGTCCTAGGCAATCCAACAATAAAATCCATAGAGATGTCATTCCAAGGATGATAAGGAATGGGTAAAGGAGTATACAAACCGTGAGCTTGGACTTTAGACTTAGCTTGTTTACAGGTTGCACATCTCTCACAGATTTTCTCCACATCTCTCTTCATGCGAGGCCAAAAGAAATGATCCTGCAAAACTTTAAGAGTCTTGGCAATACCAAAATGTCCCATAAGACTTCCTCCATGGGCTTCCCTAACAAACAAATCTCTCAAAGAACAATTAGGCACACACAAACGATTATCATAGAAGAGAAATCCATCTTGCCTAAAATAATGACCAGCAGCAAACTTTTCACACGACTTGTATGCATCTTTAAACTCAGGATCAGTTTCATACATTTCTTTAATCTGTTCAAAGCCTAGTAGCTTAGCATCAAGAGTGTTTAAGAGTACATACCTCCGAGATAGTGCATCAGCCACTATATTGTCCTTACCTTGTTTGTATTTGATCACATAAGGAAAGGTTTCTATGAACTCAACCCATCTCGCATGTCTTTTGCTTAGCTTGTTCTGTCCCTTAAGATATTTGAGAGACTCATGGTCTGTATGGATGACAAACTCCTTAGGCCACAGATAGTGTTGCCATGTTTGCAAGGCCCTCACCAAAGCATACAACTCCTTGTCATACGTTGCATAGTTGAGAGTTGCTCCTCCAAGCTTCTCACTGAAGTATGCTATGGGTCTTTTATCCTGCATCAATACAGCACCAATTCCAATTCCTGAGGCATCACATTCTATTTCAAAGGTTTTAGAAAAATCAGGAAGCATAAGAAGAGGAGAGTGAGTAAGCTTCTCTTTAAGAATTTGAAATGAAGTTTCTTGTGCTTCTCCCCACTTGAATCCTATATCCTTCTTGATGATTTCGGTCAGTGGAGCTGCTATAGTGCTGAAATCCTTCACAAAGCGCCTATAGAAACCTGCTAGCCCATGAAAACTCCTCACTTCTCCCACTGTAGTTGGAGTTGGCCACTCTTGTATGGCTTTGATCTTCTCGGGATCAACCTTTACTCCATCTGCACTCACAATAAAACCATCTTTCTTAGGCACGAGAAGCACTGGTACAGCACATGGACTCAAGCTCTCTCGGATATGACCCTTCTCCATCAGTTCCTCTACTTGTCTTTGCAATTCTTTAGTCTCCACTGGATTAGTTCTGTATGCAGGTCGGTTTGGTAGTGTGGAACCAGGTACAAAGTCTATCTGATGCTCAATCCCACGAACTGGAGGTAAGCCATTGGAACTATCTTCTGGAAACACATCTGCATATTCCTGTAAAAGAGAAACTAGTTCACTCAGATGGTCCGGTGTATGATCAGTGGTTGTTAGCAAAGATTCTTTAAACACAAGCAACAAAATAGAGTTTTGAGAGTAGAGAATTCGTTTGACATCTCCCTGTTTGGCATAGAAGCTATGCTGCTTGTTGAGATCAGTTTTGAGTTCAATCTCTTTCTTTTTCTGTAGATGGAGCTGATCCTCTTGCACTTCTTTAGGGGTTAATGGCACCAGCACTGTCTTCTTACCTCTGAATTCAAGCGAGTGCTTGTTGGTGAAGCCATCATGTATCACATGTCTATCAGATTGCCATGGTCGTCCGAGAAGAATATGGCTTGCTTCCATAGGTATCACATCACATAAGACCTCATCCTCATATCTCCCTATGGTTATAGGCACCACAACTTGGTCAGAGACCCTCATCTCGCCCTGCTCATTAAGCCACTGCAGTCTATATGGTTTTGGATGCTTCTGAACTTGCAAACCCAACTTCTTGACCATAGTCTCGCTAGCTACGTTGACGCAGCTGCCTCCATCAATGATAAGACTACATACCTTCCCTTGAACCAAACACCTAGTGTAGAACAAGTTCTCACGCTGCTCAATCTCATCTGCCTTAGTTTGAAGATTCAAGAGTCTTCTTGTCACTAGCAACCTTCCCTTGACCGGTTCTTCTTCAAATTCCTCTTCAGTCTGCTCATGATCAGAGTGTATCTTCTCATCTTGAGACATATACTCCCCGGTGTCAAGAAGAATCATCGTCTTCTTATTAGTACACTCATTGGCATAGTGCCCACGCCCTTGACACTTAAAACACTTGACATCTCTAGTTTTGGAACCAGTAGCTCCTGTTTTCCCTTTGTCCTTGCTGTAGATGTTGCTAGGTTTGGTGTCATCTTTCTGATAAGGTTTACTCTCCTTCTGGTAGTTAGGCTTATCTTCCTTAGGACTTTGGAACCGAGTAGTCCCATAGCTTCCACGTGAATGTCCCTTCCTCTTGAGCTGCTGCTCCACTAGAATGGCCTTATGCAACATCTCTTCTATTTCCACATAGTGTTGCATCTCCACCTTATCTTGTATTTCTCGGTTGAGCCCTCCAAGAAATCTTGACATAGTAGCTTCTCTATCTTCTGAAATACTGGCTCTCAACATCAACAGCTCCATATCTTGATAGTATTCCTCTACGGTCTTAGCTCCCTGAGTGAGTTTTCTTAGTCTCTGGTGAAGATCTCTGTGGTAGTGGCTTGGTACAAACCTCTTGCGAATAAGAGACTTCATCTCACTCCATGTTTCCACTGGATATTCTTGGTTAAGCCGCCTCATGGTAACCAGTTGATCCCACCAGCTCAGAGCATAGTCATAGAACTCAGTTGCAGCAAGTTGGATTCGTTGAGTGTTGGTATAGTTCTTACAATTGAAGACAATCTCAATCTTCTTCTCCCACTCCAAGTAGGCATCCGGATCAACCTTGCCATGAAAAGGAGGTATTTTGAGCTTAACTCCACCAAGCTCTTCTTTCTTAGGTCTCCTAACTTCATGATCACGCCTCTGCCTTCTGCTCACTCTGGAAGAAGAAGAACCACTATGTTCAGACCGGCTGCGCTCATAGTAGTTGTCAGTCTCTTGTGACCCAGCATGTTCTCTACGGTCTCTCCTTGGTTCAGGATGATTCTGTGGACTCTGACCTCTTCTTTCTCTCCTAGACTCATTACTATGGCCCTGACCAGTAGCTTGTCTTAGCTCTTGTCTTATCTCATCACGAAGACCCGTGATGCTAGTCTTGATCATATCAGCCACAGTAGTGATTAGAGTTTGTTGTAACTGCTCGGTCATCTCCTCCCTTAGAAGTCTACTCTTCCTTACAAGTTCTGCTTCCTCATCTGACTCGTTCCCCATTGGTACCTGAGACAAAGAAACAATCAAAACAAGTAAGTTGTTCAAGAAAAAATTTTAAAAGAGAACAACTTTGATTAAAAAGAAAACTTGCTATCTAAGGTAACACGATTTGAAAAGATCAATACTTGATAACTTCTATCACACGAAATCGAAACGGATCAAGATCAAATATGATGAAACTTCCTAGATCTATCAGGATTTGATTCAAACAACAACAATAGGTAAATAAACGATCAGATCTAGCGAAATAACTCAAAGATGAACACAGATCAATCGATGGATTCACTAGAAGTTGAAGGGTTTGAAATAAAAACAAAGAGAAATCGAGAACTTCCCTATCCAGAGTGCTCTGATACCACTTAATGAGATCCTAGGATGTATTCTCTGGATGATATGGATAGATCCTTGCAAGATCGAGGCAAAGACTCAAGATCTTCAAGGTAGTGGACTGATGGTTGATTCAAAGAGTTGCGGAATGACTCCTTGACACTTTTAGATGACTAGATCGGATATGACACACCAACTTAGACACCTAGGGTTTGCTGGATACTACACACCAACAAGACCACTCAAGAACTCGTAAACAAGTCTAAGAGAGAACAAAGGTTTTTGATTAAAAGATGATTCCTAGAAAGAAGCTTGCGACAAGTTTAAATAGAGAGAAGACTTGAACAGACTCAAGTTCTCGAGATCATTAAAGGGAACACGCTCCCTTGGTAATCAAACAAAGACCAAAGACTAAAATTTAAAGAGTTTGCATCACATAAGATAAGAAATAAAACTATAGATTAAAGATAACATAAGGTAGATATGTGGTTGGTCCAAAGCATCCGAGATGCACCAAAGATTCATCATCTAGGTGATATGAAAGTGAACTCATGGCCTCATTAAAAACCTTAGTTGGAAAACCCAGTGGGACAAAACCAACTAAGGGAAAAAGAGTACACACAAGCCACTTGCCTAGATGATGATCAGCTTGAAGGTTCAGCTTGAAGTGTGGTAAGTGTGTCTTGATTGCTCAAGCTACAACCAAGACAATCTTCTTGCTTCCAAGATATCTTAAGTATGTTTCCAACAGCTTCATGGAGTCTTCTTGTCATTGCACGAGTCATGGGACCTTTGGGAATGGCCAAGGCATCTCCATCTTCATCTTGCTTATCCTTGATCACCTCTTCTATATCTTTATCAAGTTGTTGGTCCATGATCACATCACTATGAAAGATGTTTTCTCTTTGGATGGTCTCAGCTGGTTCCAATAGGACACTAAGCACACGCCTGATCATCAAGCTCTCTCCCACGTCGGGATATTGCATCTCTCCATAGTCGGCTTGTAACTCAGGTGCATCCTCATCATGTGATTCATACCCATCTTCAGTGAGCATCATCACTCTCTGGTTCGGACACTCTCTAGCCATATGTCCTCGGCCTCTACACTTGAAACAAGTGATATCTCTAGCACGCTGAGGAGGGGTAGTCTTAGATGGCTCTGTCCTGGTGTCTTTGTTGTTATCAGTAGCTTGAGACTTTGAGCGAGTGTCTCCCTCAACCCCTTTCCCCTTGTCTACTGGTTTGTTGTAGTTGTTGTTGTTGTTGGAGTTCCAGTTAGATTGAGATCTACCCTTGGTGCTCTTCTTCTTGATGTGTTGCTCAGCTTGCACGGCTATGTGGAATAGGTCTTTGAGATCTCCATAAGCTTGTCTCTCAACCTTGCTGCTCACTCTATCTTGCAACCCATCTATGAACTGAGCCATGATCGTCTCCTCATCCTCATTGAGATCAAGACGGTTCCTTAACTTCTCAAACTCCTCATAGTATTCCTCAACTGACTTGCTTCCTTGCTTAAGTGTTCTGAACTTCCTGTGCAAGTCTCGGTGGTAATGTTGTGGCACAAACCTCAGCCTCATAGCATCTTTCATGTCTACCCAGGCGTCTAGTTGCCTCAAGTGCCCTCTCCTACGATCAAAGCACAATCTATCCCACCAGGATAAGGCATTGTCCGTGAGCTGAGCTACTGCCAAAGCAACTCTCTTGGGACCAGGATGGTTGTAGTAAGAGAAGATGTGATCCATCCTCTTTTCCCAATCAAGGTAAGCTTCATGATCAACCTTTCCAGCATACTGTGGTGGTGTCATCTTTAAAAGATCCGCTCCTTGGTGGTGGTGTTGCTGGCGAGGCCCTCTCTGTTGAGGTGCATAGTCATCCTCATCATATCTTGGGTTACGGATGGGTCTCCGTTGCACTCTAGGTGGAGGAAAGTAATCCTCTTCCTCTTCTGCCTCTTCTTCATAATCTTCTTGCTGAACTCTTGCTCTAGGATAGGGATCACGTTGCTGACCAGTATCTCCTTCATTCTGTTGGTTCCTAGTACTAGCCTCTGGCACATCATTGAAGAGCACTCCAGGACGCCGGTTGTTTGGAGCTTGATACTGCTGGTGTTGAGTTGGAAACCTCTCATTAGCTTGGGTAGCTTGAACCATGAGTCTCTGCTCAACTCTGGTGAGTCTATCTCCAAGGTCTTGCCGCAACTCCCTCATCTCATCCCTCATTGCATTGAGAGCTAGCATCATGGTAGCCATCTCGGATGCTTCCCCCATTGTACCTGTCAAAGAGAAGAACAAACTTAGTTTCTGATCAAAGAAATTTAAGTAAAGAAGATGACTAAACAAAAAGGAAAATATGAAAGCTGACAAAGGCTGTATGATCCAAGCAAGAGAGATGGAGCCGATCTAGATCAAGAGGTGGTTCTTTTGTTTGATCTAATCAACCAAGAGAAACCGTGAGAGATGGAACCAGGGGAATGAAGTGCACCACACGAGAGATGGAGAGCTCGTGATACAACACAGGGGAACCTTCAAGCCGTGGAGGTGCTGGTCTCACAAGGCAATGGAGGCGGCGAGTTCTTTTGAGAGAGAACTAGGTTTTCTTTGAAAGAAAAGTTTTTATAAAATATCAAGTCTAACTCTCCAAATGGTTTCGCCAAACAATATAAAGACTCAAGGAACAAACTCCTTGTTACGCAAAAGAAATACTTAAAATAGACTAAGGTTCAAATAAGGAAAGAAAGAAGCAATGAGTCTTCTTAGTCTTGGACCGAGATGCTTCAAGGTGATGTGTTAAGCTAGCTGTGGCCTCGTTAAAAACCTTCCTCCGGAAAACCTCGTTGGACAAAACCAAGAGCAAGGAAAAGAGCACACACAAAGAGCTTGCCTAGTAGCTAGACTCTGTCCAAGAACCTTCTTAAGCAATGGGTTCTTCTATGGTGATGATCATCAAATGGTTGTGACTTTGGTCTGGTATGAATGGCCAAAGATCTTCTCTGGATGCTTGAGGACTCTCCTTTGGCTCCTCCTCCTTCTCGGCATCTCCCTTAATGACTTCTTTAGTAATCTCCTCAACTTGTTTAACCTGGCCAAGATCAGAAGCAAGTATCATGCTCTCATTAAATTTATGTTGAAGTATCTTAGCTCTTTGTCTAGTGATAGCTCCCTTGAACACGGTTGGTATGGACACTTCTTGCTCAGTATCTGGTTTGGTAATGTTGCTGATCATGTCTTGAATGTCAGGTTCAGTAAGGTCAGGTTCAATGTCCTCATCAGCAACCTATCAGGAACATTTGATACAAGATGAGCATTATATGAGTAACCAAGAGTGTTTCCGAGTGTGTTACCAGACTCCTTAAGAGCTTTGATGAGGGACTCGATGTCAGACCTCCTTATGGTCTCATTGTCTCCACTCTTACTGCCCAATTGTTGAGATGCCATGGCTTTACCCTCGCTTTCACCCACCTTCACACTTGGACCAGTTCCGGATGGACTAGCTCCATTTGCTTCAGCAGAAAGGTTAGCTCTTGCATCTCCACCTTTTGTGAACTTCGCCGGCTTGAGGTGTGGGTGTAAGACCCAGCACTGGCTCTTCCTATGGCCTGTCTTCTTGCAATGATCACAATCACCCGAGAACCTCTCACCATACTTCCTATCTCCACCTTTGTACATGGCCTTGTTAGCTTGTACTTCTTCAGCCTTGTGCGCCAAGGAAAGTTCCTTCTTCCCTCCAAAGAGACCAATAGATCCCTCCTCCTTCTGTAGCTGCGCGCACACTTCTTCCATGGATGGGAGTGTAGGAGACCTTAAGATGTGTGCTATCACATCCTTATAGGCTGGATCCAATGTCATCATAAGTCCAAACACCTGATCTTGTTCTCTTCTCTCCGCGAGTGTCTCTTGATCAGTAGTGTTGGGTCTCAAGCCCTCCAGCTCGTTCCAAAGAGCTCTGAACTTCCCTAAGTGCTTGGCAAACTCCTCACCATCTTGAACAAGAGCATTGATAGCTCCCTTCAACTCAAAAACACGACTTAAGTTGGTTTTGTTACCATAAGTCTTTTGAAGGACCTCCCATAGATGCTTAGGAGTCTCGCAGTAGCTGTAGGCTTCAAGGAGATGCAGCTCAAGAGATCCCTGAAGCACGGATAGCACCATAAGATCATCTTTCACCCATCTCTTGTACTCAGCTAAAGCTTGCTCCTTTTCCTTCTCATCTTCATTTTCCTTGGCCACTGGCTTTGTTTGAGCTTCATCCGTGATGTGGCTCCAAAGCCCTAGCCTCCCAATAGCTGTTTTCACCAGCCTAGACCACAGCAAGTAGTTGCTTCCTCCCTTGAGAGCAACCGGAACCGAGATCACCTTGTTG
The DNA here is from genome assembly GCF_000801105.2 of Raphanus sativus. Lineage (NCBI taxonomy): Eukaryota > Viridiplantae > Streptophyta > Magnoliopsida > Brassicales > Brassicaceae > Raphanus > Raphanus sativus. The sequence continues at coordinate 7,151 of NW_026616478.1, read as the reverse complement.
TTGTTGTAGTTATCCTCCATGTTGTTCTTCCCGCCAAGAACACTTTTGAATCTTTACTTGAATCGAACTGAAGAACACAAACCCAGATCTCAATACCAAAGCCAACCAGGCTCTGATACCATATTATTTTAGAGAATGAGATTGGTATTGAGAGAATAGAAGAGAAATAGAGAGAATCCGAGTAGAGAGATTGTTTGTAAAGAGAGATTATGTAACCATTGTTGTAAAGCTTAAGAGAAAATGTGTTTCTTATTTCATAAGTTCTCAAGTCGCAACTACAAGTGTTTAAATAGATGAGGAGATCGACTACTAGGGCATCCTAATCACTATACAAAGCATGTGGAGTCAATAGGAATACTTGGCTATGGTTGCATACACGCTTGGTCAAAGGAAGAAGGGGGCGCGCCTACTTTACAGCCTGGTCAAGTCTGGCCGAGCTGAAGAGATAAGAAACCTTATCTACAAACGGTCACTAACAGTAACTCCTTGCTTGCTTCTTCCCTTAGCCCTTGCGTGATGCATAAACCTCTCTTGGTCACTATACACCTTGCCTTGTGATCCAAGTCTCTCAATAGTGTATAGTGATTCTTCAAATAGTGAATAGTGTCTCCACACTATTCACTATTATACTAAACCTCCCAAAGTCTCCAATAGCTTCATAAGTCTTCCTTTGAGCTTCTCTTCACTATCAACACTTCAGTTTAACAAAGATATCCCACCTTCTATCCAGATGATTCCAGATTAGCCTGTTCGGACATATGCCATTATCTTCATGATTCTTATCAAACCAGGATGAACCACGATCTAAGAAGCTTTATTTGGAACCACTAATCAGTGGAGAATAACAGGAAGTTGAATAAATCTCATAAGTGTTGTGAGCAAGAAGATATCCGACCTACTATCCAGATGATTCTAGATTAGTCTGTTCGGACATATGTCATTATCTTCATGATTCTTATCAAACCAGGATGAACCACGATCTAAAAAGCTTTATTTGGAACCAATAATCAGTGGAGAATAACCAGGAACTTGAATAAATCTCATAGGAGTTGTGAGTAAGAAGATTATCCCACTTTCTATCCAGATGATTTCCAGATTAGCCTGTTCAAACGTATGGCAATATCTTTCTGATTCTTATCAAACCAGGATGAACCACTGATGCAAACCTAGCTAAACAAGGAGACAATGCGGAACAAGAGGAGCTGATTCAGCTAAGTGATACCGAGGAGGAGACAGAGGAGCTGAATGACACTGAAGAAGAAGCAGCTGAGCTAAGTGTTGCTGCAAAGGGGACAGGAACTCTTTCAGCTCAAACCAAACCCAACTTCGATCAAGACCATCTCGCTATCTCAGGCCCGGTTACAAGATCTCAGACCAAGAAATTGAAGAAAGCCATCTCAGCCTTGGTTCAGTTCAAACCAGAACCAATCTCGACAACAAACCAAGTCAAGGAGATGTTTAATTTCTCAGTCTTCAAGACAGCCTAGTTTTCTTAATTTTCCTTCTAGTTTTACACAATTCTTGTTGCAAGTTTCCACAAGTCTTTGACTAGTTCTTCTACAAAAACCTTGTCGACATTTGAGTATGATTCATTCACTTTTTCAATAAAAATCTTCCTTTGTTTTTGTGAATCCTTTGTTCAGTTTCTGAACACTGTTTGCCTAGGAGTTGATTCTCTGCAAGGCTTTGGCTTGAGATCATTGTTTGTGGGCGTAATACTCACGATCTCTAGCACATCTACACAAGTGTTTGATCTCTCCATCGATCTACACTGAAGTTCATCACCATATCTATCTCAATCCATCAACCATCTCACCATCTTTCAAGGAGACAATACCATCCTTGTTCTAATCCGCAAAACACAACCCATATCACCCTCAGATCCATCCCAAAAGGGAAAACAAAACCATCAAGGGTTTCATTAAGTGGTATCAGAGCAGATTGAGGGCTTTTGATTCAGGGTTTGTACTCGATTTTCTTCTTCTCTTTGGGAACCTCTTTTATTCTGTTTCTGTGAATCTATCCATCTCTTTTCTACCTATCTAAAAGTGCGAGGGGGCCGACCAGTATAAAAAAAAAAAAGAAAGATCAAGGCATCTAAGGCTGAAGAGAAATCCAGCCAGACTGAAGAGAAATCCAGTCTCTGGTGGTAAAGCCTCTTGCGAACTAAATCTCTTAATACTGTCTATCTTTTCTTCTCTTTGGGGTAGGGAATTGACTTCAAAAGGCTTGAACTCTGTTTGCTATTGAACTCCTGGATTCACAAACTGAAACACTTGAGAGAAACACTTGAGAGAAACACCAGTGAGGCTTCGGCTATCATATTGTGTTCTAACCTTTCTTGTTGAGTTCCTTAATAGGAATCATGTCGGATGAAGAGCATGAGCGGGAAGATCATCCAAACCTATTCAACAAAGTCCAGATGGATGCTATGATGTCAACTCTGATGAAAGCAATAGATAAGAAACTTGAATTTGAAAGAAATTCCTTTGCTACTAACAATGTTTTAGGTAGTGCTTCTCAGGCTAGGAAAGCTGCTAGAGAGAAAAGGAGAGGCAAGAGAGTTGCTACTGGCTTAACTGATGATGATATCACCTCTTCTGGAAGGAGTTCAGATGAAGTAAGATCAGTTAGAGCACCATCTCAGACCAGAACCAACCGGGCAGAGAGACACAGGCCAGATGACAGTCTTGGTAACATCAAGCTCAGAGTACCAATCTTCAGTGGTACCAGCAATCCAGACGATTACCTTGATTGGGAAAAAAAGATAGAGTTGATCTTTGATTGTCACAACTACTCAGAGCTCAAGAAGGTTAGGCTTGCAGCAACTGAATTCAATGGTTATGCTCTTCACTGGTGGGATCAGATTACTTCAACAAGAAGAAGAACCGGGGAAGCAGCAGTATCAGGTTGGTTTGAACTCAAGACTCTCATGAGGAAACGATTTGTTCCAAGTCATTACCACAAGGATGTTCATCTGAAACTAAGGAGGCTCACTCAAGGATCTAAGAGCGTGGAGGATTACTATCAGGAGATGGAGACTCTCATGATAAAAGCATCTGTTGTTGAGGATTCTAATGCAACTATGGCTCGGTTCCAAGCTGGTCTCAACAGAGAAATACAAGATCGATTGGAGCTGCAGGATTATGATGACATCTATGAGCTTCTTCACAAAGCTATCCTCATTGAGCAACAACAGAAGAGAAAGAACAGCTCCAAGGGTTCATACGGCAACAACTACAGGACAACCAAGGATGAGAAAAGCCTAGCTAAACCCAAGGAAGAAAACAAAGCCTATCAGCGTGATGATAAGGGAAAAGCACCAGCAACTAGATCAAGAGATGTGAAGTGTTTCAAGTGCCATGGCATTGGTCACTATGCTAATGAATGCACTAACAAGAAGGTGATGATTCTCTTGGATAATGGAGATATTATATCTGAGGAAGAGAATGCTGATGCTTCCAAGGAAGAGTTGATAGATTATCCAGTCCGAGGACAGCTCCTGGTTACAAGAAGGTCTCTTCAGGTCCAATCCAAACCAGAAGACATTGATCAAAGGGAGAATCTCTTTCACACTCGTTGTACTGTTTATGATAAAGTTTGCAGCTTGATTATAGATGGTGGAAGTTGTACTAACGTGGCTAGTGTGTAGCTTGGGCTAAAAACAGGGAAGCATCCTAGACCTTACCCACTACAATGGCTTAATGAGGGAGGCGAGCTGAAGGTCACTGAGCAAGTTATGGTTCCTATAACCATTGGGAGGTATCAAGATGAGATAGTGTGTGATGTACTACCCATGGATTCAAGTCATATTCTCTTAGGCAGGCCTTGGCAGTATGATAAGAAAGCTATCCATGATGGGTTTACAAATCGCCACTCCTTCACTCACAGAGATAAAAAGATTGTGCTTGCACCTTTGTCTCCTCAAGAAGTACATGAAGATCAGCTACAACTAAGGTTTAGGCGACAAGAAGCCAAGGAGAACTCATCTGACTCAAAGAAGGGAACTAATCCTTGGGCCAAAAACAGTGAGATCAGGAAAGCTTTGATTCTCCAACAACCTTTGCTTTTGTTTATCTTCAAAGGTTCACTACTAACTTCTTCTAACCATGCTCCGGAGCTTCCGAAAGGATTTGAGTTTATCTTGCAGGAATATGGAGATGTCTTTCCAAGAGAAAGTCCAGCTAGCTTGCCACCTTTCAGAGGGATTGAACACCAAATAGATCTGGTTCCAGGCGCTTCTCTTCCAAATAGACCAGCCTATAGAACCAACCCAGACGAAACCAAGGAGTTGCAAAGGCAGGTTGATGAGCTGATGGCTAAAGGACACATTAGAGAAAGCATGAGCCCTTGTGCCGTGCCTGTACTACTGGTGCCAAAGAAGGATGGAAGCTGGCGCATGTGTGTTGACTGCAGAGCCATCAACAATATCACTGTAAAGTACAGACATCCTATCCCTAGACTTGATGATATGCTTGATGAATTGCATGGGTCTTGCATTTTCTCTAAGATAGATTTAAAGAGTGGATATCATCAGATTAGGATGAAAGAAGGAGATGAATGGAAAACTGCTTTTAAAACAAAACATGGTTTGTATGAGTGGCTTGTTATGCCTTTCGGTTTAACTAATGCTCCTAGTACCTTCATGAGACTGATGAATCATGTTTTGAGAGCCTTCATAGGACACTTTGTGGTAGTTTATTTCGATGACATCTTGATCTATAGCAAAAGTTTGTCTGAGCACACTGAACATTTGAGAATTGTTTTAGAAGTGCTTAGGAAAGAAACTCTTTTTGCTAATCTTGATAAATGTACTTTTGGAGCAGATCACCTTGTGTTTCTAGGCTTTGTTGTTTCAGCTCAAGGAATCAGGGTGGATGAAGAGAAAGTGAAAGCCATCCGAGATTGGCCAGTTCCTAAGAGTGTGAGTGAAGTCCGGAGCTTTCATGGACTAGCTGGGTTCTACAGAAGGTTTGTCAGAGACTTCAGCACTATTGCAGCACCCCTCACTGAAGTTATCAAAAAGAATGTGGGGTTCAGATGGGAAGAAGCACAAGAAGAAGCTTTTCAGAACCTAAAAGGGAAGTTGACTGAAGCACCTTTGCTTGCACTTCCTGATTTTTCTAAGACTTTTGAAATTGAATGTGATGCTTCTGGAATAGGTATTGGGGCAGTGCTGATGCAAGAAAAGAAACCCATTGCCTACTTTAGTGAAAAGCTTGGAGGTGCTATGCTGAACTACCCGACTTATGATAAGGAGCTTTATGCATTGATCAGGGCTTTGGAGACATGGCAGCACTACTTGTGGCCAAAAGAGTTTGTGATCCACACTGATCATGAATCACTCAAGCACCTAAAGGGACAACACAAGCTGAATAAGAGGCACGCCAAGTGGGTAGAGTTTCTTGAAACCTTTCCTTATGTTATCCACTACAAGCAAGGTAAAGAGAATGTTGTTGCTGATGCACTTTCAAGAAGATATACTTTGCTTACTTCCATGGAAACTAAGTTGTTAGGCTTTGATCAAGTAAAATCTTACTATGCTGATGATCCTGATTTCAAAGAACACTTTAAGGATAGTGAGAAACATACTAGTGGCAAATTCTATCAAGCTGATGGTTTCTTATTCTTTGAAAATCGATTGTGCTTGCCTAATTGTTCTTTGCGAGAGCTCTATGTTAGGGAATCACATGGTGGAGGTCTGATGGGGCATTTTGGTGTTGCTAAGACCTATGCTATTCTAAAGGAGCACTTCTACTGGCCAAACATGAAGAGAGATGTCGAGAAGATATGCAGTAGATGTGTCATTTGTACTCAAGCAAAGGCTAAAGCTCGACCTCAAGGTTTGTACACTCCACTTCCCATCCCTGATGTACCTTGGGTAGACATATCAATGGATTTTGTGTTAGGATTGCCTAGGACTAAGAGAGGCAGGGATTCGATTTTTGTGGTGGTAGATAGGTTCTCTAAAATGGCTCACTTCATAGCTTGCCACAAAACTGATAATGCTCTTCACATTGCTGAGTTGTTCTTTAAAGAAGTGGTTAGACTTCATGGCATGCCCAGGAGTATTGTTTCTGATAGAGATACCAAGTTCTTGAGTCATTTCTGGAAAACTCTTTGGTCTAAGCTAGGAACTAAGCTAATGTTTTCTACTACTTGTCACCCACAAACTGATGGGCAAACTGAAGTGGTTAATAGGACCTTGGCTACTCTCTTGCGTGCTGTGATTAAAAAGAATATTAAGACTTGGGAAGATTGTTTGCCTCATGTTGAGTTTGCTTATAACCACTCTGTTCACCGAGCTACTAAGTTCTCACCTTTTCAGATAGTTTATGGGTTTAATCCTTTGACTCCTCTTGATTTGTTGCCTATACCATACAAAGAGCAGATTAATCTTGATGGAAAGGCCAAGGCCGAGTTTGTTGTTTCTTTCCATGAGCAGGTTAAGAAGAATATTGAGGAGAGGACCAAAGAGTATGCAAGATTCGCCAACAAGGGCAGACGAGAACTCATACTAGAACCAGGAGACTTGGTGACAATCCACTTGAGAAAAGAAAGGTTTCCTGAGGAAAGAAAGTCCAAACTCTTGCCAAGAACAGATGGACCATTTGAAGTACTGGAGAGGATCAATAACAATGCTTACAAGATCGATCTTCAAGGGAAGTATGCTATTAGTAATACTTTTAATATTGCTGATCTAATTCCTTTTTGTGCTGATCATTTAGATTTGAGGACAAATCCTTTCAAAGGAGGAGGGGATGATGCAAACCTAGCTAAACAAGGAGACAATGCGGAACAAGAGGAGCTGATTCAGCTAAGTGATACCGAGGAGGAGACAGAGGAGCTGAATGACACTGAAGAAGAAGCAGCTGAGCTAAGTGTTGCTGCAAAGGGGACAGGAACTCTTTCAGCTCAAACCAAACCCAACTTCGATCAAGACCATCTTGCTATCTCAGGCCCGGTTCAAGATCTCAGACCAAGAAATTGAAGAAAGCCATCTCAGCCTTGGTTCAGTTCAAACCAGAACAATCTCGACAACAAACCAAGTCAAGGAGATGTTTATTTCCGTTCTCCAAGACAGCCTAGTTTTCTTATTTTCCTTCTAGTTTTACACAATTCTTGTTGCAAGTTTCCACAAGTCTTTGACT
>NW_026616477.1:0-24634 GCF_000801105.2 Raphanus sativus | reverse complement strand
AGTATTTGTTCCCGTGCATGAGCACGGGAGAATCACCTAGTTTATGTATTAAGTGATCTGTAATTTTCCTTCTAATGTTAAAAACTTTGGTTTTGATTAAATTCCGGAGACCTCACGTACCACGACAACTGTATGCTCGAATGTCTCCTCTCCTCCTCTTCTTCCTCGAACGACATCGGAGGAAGATGTGGGTGAAGCTTTTACTATTTTTATTTCAATTTTTATATGAAATTAATACCAAAATCCAATATATTTTTTTGTTAATAAATGCAATTGTATAAAAAGAAAAGAAAAAGGAAGACACATGTGTCGATATTTGTTTGTATTCGGTAACATAGTACACCTTATCACTGTATACCAAAATCCGCAACAACTTAATAAGACTTTTATTTTTTCTATGACAAAGGCTTAGTATAATTGTAAGTATTATTTTAGTTCCAAAATGTAGATGAAAAATCAGCGAGGGCATTCATGATGACATTGGCAATACTTCATTCCCCTCGAGCAATAACCTCGCCCTAGATTGCGAATGGAACATTCGGCTCTACAGTTATCAGAATTACATTGTGTAGGTTTTTCTTTAAAAACTTCTGTAATACAATTTCTTTTCTGAGCAATCGTAGTTTCTCCTGTTATTATAGTAATTAGAACATAACCTTAGTTTTTATATTTAAAATAATTTTTTAACACATATGTTTAAAGAGTTTTCTGCATATTATTTTAAAAAAACTGAAATTCTATATATCATCTTTTTTTATCATTGATTATTCTTGAAACATCATTAAACTCCATAATATAAAATTAATCATATAATCTATGTAGGTATATAAAATAAATGGGATCAAATAGAATTTACTTTTGAATGATTATATAATATAATTAATAAATCTGTGAATGTAAATACATACCGAGCAGAAAAATTGTGAGCATAACGAAACCAATAAACCAAGATTTGAAAATAACTTTCATCTTCGATAATAAAATAATGGTGTTTAAAAAGTTAGAAAGATAGAGAAGTACATTTATATATGAATCACAAATTGAAGCATGTCTAATTTAAGTTATACATCTTTTCAAATTCCGATGTAAACGGATCTAGTTTGACAAAAAAAATCACAATCCCTGTTTTTTATTTATTTAATAAAAACTAACTCATTTATTTTTAACTTTATTTAGAATATTTTTGATATACATAAACAATCAAATTCGACTACGTCACCCATTCAGAATTTTTTTTATTTTTTTTTGAAATTCACCCATTCAGAATTAATATAATATATATTTAAAAAGAAACATAAAGATAAATGAGAAATGACAATTTGATAAAACAGTGTTTTAAAAAGATAATTTCATCAAATAAAGTAGAAATAAAATATTTCACAGAGTAGAAATATAATTTTGAAACGAAATATAAAAAGAGTTAACTATTCTACTCTGGAAATCTGGTTTTAGGCTTCTAACCCAACTTAGCCGCGGCTGCTTCAGAACCTTATATTTAAGGTTATGTAGTGAATCCTTTAAACCATCAGACAAAGTCCTTGCCAGGAGAGTACTAGCGATGTTATAGAACCGCACGGTTTTATCAGTTGACCAAAAGAAAGGTTCAAGTAAAGGTCTCTGTGCCGTTACACTGCAATAAACGAGGTTGGTTACTTAATACTCTCCTAATGAAAAAAGAAGAAAGTCTAATAATAAGGAAATCAATAGAGAAATAACATTACCGCAAGTCCGAGGGAGTTCTAATGCAAATTTTAAAAAATTGATGAGATTCAGGAAGACTTTCAAGAATTGCCTTTGCTGTTGGGTTGTATATCCCATCTTGTTCAAAGACTTGTAGCCCCTTAGTGATAGAAAAATCAAAAACTAAGCCAAGGAAGTATATGTCATTGAACAAACCTTCACTGGGTTATCCATCCCTTTATGCTGCTCTGGTGCTAACCTTTTTAGGACCGCAACCCTTTCCATGCCCCCAACCTTCTTACATAAATTCAAATTCCTAATCCTTGAACGAAAGGTATTCCCTTTGCGAATCATAAAGAAACAATCGAGATTTAAATCGCGATGGATAACGTTAGCACCATGTAGTTCGCAGACACCACTCACCACATCCCTGATCAGATCCACCAGAAACAGGGAATGACCACCACTCGTTTTCCATAATTTGATATCTCCAGAAGAAGAGGGCTCTTCTGATGTCTGAAGATTATGAAGTAAGGTTACTTTAAAAAAAGTTTTAGTTTCTAGTGGGTATATAAACTAGACAATATTAGTTGCTTAAACTAAACAAGTTTTCGATTTCTTAGGGTTTCATGTAATAGTATTTCTTGTAATGTTCTAGGTTTTAAATTAATATTCTTGGACGTCTTTATGTATTCGAGGTGTTGTGACCATATTAATTTACCATTTTCTAGGGTTTTCTGCAAAAAAACCCTCAATGTGCCTTTTTATTGCAAATTAATCCAAGAACTCAAAAACCCACGGGTCAAACCTCCAAGTCTCAGTCAAACCGCAATATAATCCATCCGTATATTTATGATATATCTCTGTTAAATATTTAACAGAAATTAAAACTACGTCGTTTTGATATTAAAAATTAAACTAAAAAAATATTGCATCCGGCAGGAATCGAACACCACACCCGAACACTACTTAACCCGTGCATTAACCAACTCGCCTACGGACATATACGTTAATTGTATATACTTAACTACATATATCGTCCGTGTTTTGATGTTTAAGAAAACAGAGCTTCTTCTTCGTTTTGTTGCTGTGACCTGCAACAAGTTGATTTTAATATCAAAAATCTTACACATAAATTTAATAAAAAATCATCCACATAATTCTAATAAAGTAACATATAAGTCTAATAAAAAGAGCACGAGTTATAAAATCCAACAAAAATAAAAGCACACATGATAAGAAAATAGAAAAGTCACGGTTGAGATGAGGAGACGCCTTCTGAGAGCTTTTTCCTAGGCCTTCCAGGCCCTCGTTTTGGGAGTGCCGATGAGAGGCTTGGGACATCATGTTCAGGCTGTGAGGTAGAGGCAAACCACTTCCTTCGGCTTCCAGGTGTAGCATCTGGTGCATGAATAAATAGAGCAGCTGAAGTAGGTGGAATTACTTCCTTGCGTGGCCTTCCAGGTCGATTCTTAGGTGGTTTCGGAACAGGTTGACTCTTGCAATACTTCTTATTATGTCCTTCTTGCCCACAACTCTCACAGTGCTGTAAAATAAAGGAAAATAATATTAAAAATCATAAATAACAAAAGAAAAAAAAACAAATAACAAAACAAGCATAGGAAGAGAAGATACATACTATTTTCGTTCCTCGTTTTGAAACCTTTGGTGGTTCTCTAGGTTCACCTTTATCTCTCTTTCTCTTTTTACCTGGTGGTCTCCCTGGAGGTTTCTTAAATGGAGGTGGATTGACCGTCACATTAGTTGTCACCTTCCACATGTTCATGCCATTGACGGGCTTTAAACGATATGCATAACATGCCTTCAGTTTCTCTATGGTGAACCAGTCAGATATAAGTGTTTTCGGGTCTTGGTCAGCATTTTTTTCTAAACGCAAGGCTGAGACAATGTGGCAGCAAGGAATTCCACTGATCATGTACATCCTACAAGTACAAGATATGTCGCCTCTCATCTTCACCACAAACCTATCATTGAAGTATCCAACTTCATAGTCTCCTAATCCACAACTTAAAGGACTGCAATTCTTTGCAAGTTCAATCTGTTCTTCGAGTTTTGCAACTGATTTATAAGTGTAGTTTGCCCTACACTTATCAGCTTCAGCTCTTTTTTTGTGGTTGCTCACCATTACCTTTCTTCTTATATCTTCAAGCATTTCCACAACCGGTTTTGTTCTTGCTATCCTTATAGCTGCATTGAAAGATTCTCCTAAGTTGTTCTCAACAGCACAGAAGATGAGTATTCTGTGAAAAATGCTCTTGACCACGGGCAAGACAGAGAAATCTTCAAATCATCATATGCAGCGACTGAAATCTTCTTCAGCTCTTCCATTTTCTTCTCAAAACGTGCCATATAGTAAGCATCAGCAGCACCCCAGAATAGATCTTCAAACACAGCTCCACCATATTTCTTTTTCCAATTAGAGTAGACATGCCGAGCACACATCCTATGCTCAGCATATGGCAGCACATCTTGAACAGCTAATATAAGACCTTTTTGTTGGTCACTTGCTAGAGTTAAACCATTACCAAGTCCTAGGCCTAGATCCTCGACCAAATGCTCAAAAAACCATAACCAGTTATCTTTATTTTCAACCTCCACAATGGCCCATGCGATAGGAAAAGTCTGCTCGTTAGGATCCCTTCCACAAGCAACTAATAACATTCCATTCATTCTCCACTTCAGAAATGTACCATCGATGTGAATAATCTTCCTACAAGAACCTTTCCACCCATCTTTAAGCGCCTGAAAACACACATAAAACCTATAGAATCGTGTTTGCCTCACCTCACATTCAACTGTAGATCCAGGATTTGTGCTTTTCAACTCCTCCACATAGTCAAACAACCTTGCAAATGACTGAGCTTGCTCATCATCAAACTGCTGCAAGCATTTCAGCCTTGTCCTTTCACAAATTGTTTCTGACACATTAATGTTGCGCCTTTGAAGCTTTTGCTGTAACTGAGTAGCTGAGATATTGGGATTAATTCTGAATTCCTCAATATAGATATCTGCAATCCTACTATTTGTCAGCAAAAACACTTTACCCTGCCATGTGCAGTTGTGTTCCTCTTGGTATGCTCTGACTACAACTCTAGTGCTGCTGCTATTTATAGAACCTGAGATCCTCCACGGACATTTTTTTTCCGAACAAATTGCCACAACACGCTTACCATCAGACTTATCAAACTTGATATCCCTTCTCTTCCTCACAGCATATTTCGTTATAGCAGTTTTGAAAGCTGCTATGTTCGAAAATTGTTGCCCCAACATAAATATTGTTGGATTATCATCAACTACCGAATCACCAGCTTCACTATCACTAACACCAAAAGCATCGTCCTGCTCTATCACGCCACCTCTCTCCTCAGTCTCAAAATCACTACTAGAAGAGTCATTCACCGTATTATCCTCATTAGCACTCTCATTCCCGATATCATCTTCATCCTCAGCATCATTCAACGAGCCTCTCATATTACGATGCCTACCCATATAAGGATCATCTTCTCTGACGATAAACAACATCATTGCTCCAGATCCAATTGAATAGTGAACCACTTTTTTCATTATCACATCATCAGTAATGTCTTCTTTTTTCTCAGGAGTTTCAGGTGGAAACCATGATACTTGGTTCATGTTATCTTCATAGCCTATGTATTCCACAAGTGTAAGAATCGACTGCAAGGTAAAGCCATCAGCTACTCTTCTACCGGCTTCATGAACTTCCCCTCCATGATATTCGTCTTTGTTGCTCCAATATCCACCACAACGAAAATAGAGATCAAAGCTGTAAGAAAATCATTCATCAATGAAAAAATGAAGCAATCTATCAATTGATTAAAAAAAATCAAAAAAGTTCTCTGGTTACTAACCTCAACGCCATGATCCTTTCTCTTGCTTAGTTCTTTTAAAATAGAGCACAAAACTAATGAAATCGCCTTAAATCATCATGAATCACAGAATCAATTGAATTTTTGAAGTTGAATAGAAAGCCTCAATCCTCCACTCTAAAAACCCTAAATCACGATTTTAGGTTGCCAAGAGACCTTATATTTTCGTTATAAAACGACTTTAAAATGGAAAATGGCAGTTTTAATCGAAACAGAAAGTATATATACAATTAAGTATATAAAATTAACGTATATGTCCGTAGGCGAGTTGGTTAATGCACGGGTTAAGTAGTGTTCGGGTGTGGTGTTCGATTCCTGCCGGATGCAATATTTTTTTAGTTTAATTCTTAATATCAAAACGACGTAGTTTTAATTTCTGTTAAATAGTTAACAGAGATATATCATAAATATACGGATGGATTATATTGCGGTTTGACTGAGACTTGGAGGTTTGACCCGTGGGTTTTTGAGTTCGTGGATTAATTTGCAATAAAAAGGCACATTGAGGGTTTTTTTGCAGAAAACCCTAATAATATCACATATGTAAACCTATAGATGGAAGGTGGTAATTATGATGAAAGGCTATTAACGATGAAATAAACTTTTCTTGATATCAATATATACTGGCGCGTAGAAAATTCATTTATCGCCATACAATATGCGCACTAAATATCATGTACTGAGGGTGGTCACTGGTCACATACACACACCAAAAAAAAGAAGACAAGGCGTGATGTTAAAATGGCCTAAGTTGACATATACTCGTAAAAAAATTACAAGCTTTTAAGGATTGGTGTCTACAATTTCAAATTTCATAAAAAGATGATTTGATATAAATATTAATTATGGAAAATTTTGGGTTTATGTCCACTATATATTGGTATATAGATTTGACAAGACAATGTGCCATATAATATATATATTCGCTCATGAGATGTTGACTTAACATAAGGTATGAGAAGAGAAAAAGATTCAGAGTTTTGATCTAAGAGGGCGAACATATATCGTACTATATATGGAGAGAACCAAATTTATGTTAATAACGATTCAGAGAATGCAAATATGTTTACGTACTACCCACCCATTTAGGTGTTTAGGGCTCATCAACACCCAAATGTGGTCCATTTCTTTTTGTTCATGTGGTCCCAGTTTTGGTATATACTATATAGTCTATAAGACTATAATCTTAAATTTCCTCTCAGGCGGTACCATATGCAGATTAATATTATTTTTTCTAAAGACGTTTTGCAGAAATGGTAATTGTTTCTGATCAGACAATAAAATACCAACAATAAAAGGAGCTAAAAAGCAAAATTTAAGTCAGCAAGTAATGTAAAAACAGTTAAAGTGATTCCTTGGATCAGTTATCAAGTCTTACATAATTTGATATCCATTCAATTAGCAATCACATTCCATTATCAAATCTTAAATAGTTTTCAATTTTCATATAAATTTATGGTGTGCATATATAATATCACGCAGAAGAAGTCAGACATTTACTAGTCACGGGACCGACATGAATGTCTGTATGTAACTTCTAATCGGAACACGTTCCCGATTCAATAACCACAAAAACAGTTGAATCTTCAGATAAAATTATTTGTTAATAAGATCCATCTGGTGTTTGATAAAGAAAAGAAAAAGATAAAGAAGATGACTCTAGCAATATCTCATTCATTCCAAAAAAATTGTATTACACGTTATTCCTTCGAAAATTGGTGTGACTAATTTAGGCTACTTGTAAAACGACTCAAGCCTGCGCTCAGTTCTCTAATATTGCCTAGTCAGACGGCTTTTGTCAAGGGTCGTTTGCTGGTTGAAAATACTACTCTAGCGGGACAACTAGTCAACGGCTATCATAAAAACGCAGGTACTAAGAAAATTACCATAAAAGTGGACATTGCGAAAGCATTTGATACACTGTCCTGAGAGTTTTTGTTCTCATGTCTTGAGGGGCTTCAGTTTCCTACGCGGTTCATCAGGCAGCTGAAAGCTTGCGTCTGCACTACAAGCTACATGGTAGGGTACAATGGGTTAGTTCATGGCTATTTTAAAAGCAAAAGGGGACTAAGACAGGGAGACCCTCTATCTCCCTATCTGTTTGTGATTGCAATGAACTGCTTATCTCATATGTTAAATCAAGCAGCGACGCAGAACAGATTTAAGTACCACACAAACTGCTCCCAAATCAAGCTTACTCACCTCTCATTTGCAGATGATCTCCTGATCTTCATTGATGGATCCATCAGCTCGGTCCAACACGTTCTGCAGGTGTTGAAAGAATTTGAAACACGTTCAGGCTTAGCAGTCAGTATGCAAAAAACTTGCTTCTACGCATCGGGACTTACACAAAGTGAAACTGACCTGATTCAAGCTTCAACGGGAATGTCACTTGGCTCCCTACCATTCCACTACTTAGGAGTGCCTCTCAACTCGAGAAAGCCATCGCTAGCTAGCTGTGAACCCCTCATCCATCAGATCAAGACCAAGTTCTCCTCCTGGTCAGTAAAAACTCTCTCCTTCTCCGGTAGGCTTCTCCTGATAAAAACGGTGATAGCTGGTATAAATACGTTCTGGTGCTCTGCCTTTATACTGCCAAAAGCTGTGATCGCGAGGATAAACTCTCTCTGTAGTCAATTTCTGTGGAAAGGAACTTTGGAAGGTCATGGTACGGCACGAGTCTCATGGGAAACGGTGGTGAAAACAAAGAGACAGGGAGGACTGGGAATTAAGGATTTAAGTACCTGGAATAAAGCATGCTCCATTCGACTAATTTGGCTTCTCTTCTTCAGGCCAGATTCAGTTTGGGTTAGCTGGTTCAAGGAGGTGATTCTTAACGGCTCGATACATAACTATTGGACGACCACCCCGAAGCAGTCTTACTCTTGGGTTGTCAATAAACTTCTCAAGTTGAAGCAGGTAGTTTTTCCACTCATAAAGCTCAGGTTGCAGAACGGAGAAAATGCGCGATTCTGGTCTGACAATTGGACTCCATTTGGAGACCTCTACACTCATCTCTCAGGCAGTAACTCTCGGTTGGGAATATCAAACAGAGCAACGGTCTCATCTTTGCATCCTGACGGCTCCTGGGCTCTTCCTCCAGCTAGAACTGAGGCGCAGATTCAACTCTACGCCTACCTAACAACTGTAACATTCACTGAGCATGAGGACTACTATGAGTGGGAGATTAATGGCATAACATCTGCTAGTTTCAAAACAGGTACTCTATATGATTACCTCTCTGAGCAAGCTCCTGATGTGCCTTGGTTCGCTGCTATCTGGATATCAAGGGCAATTCCGCGACATAGCTTCCATGCCTGGCTAGTCTTGCAGAATAGGCTTCCAACGAGAGATAGGATGATTCGGTGGGGGATACAGGTTGATGATCGGTGTCTCCTCTGTACTCAACAACCTGAAAACAGGGACCACTTGTTTTTTGATTGTAACTACAGTTATGATCTGTGGAGAATGGTGATGAGAAGGCTACAACTTTTACCTTCAAGAGTGTGGGCGGATACTTTACAGCAGATGATCTCCCTCTCTGGACCATTACCGAAAAAACTCCTAACACTCCTCGCTTGGTAGGCGACTGTCTACTGGTTGTGGAATGAGAGGAACACAAGACTACATGCAAACACTTTCAGATCGGTAGATCAATTTTTCAAGCAGATTGATCGACAACTGAAGAACAAACTCCAAAGCTTCAGAGAGTCAAATCCGATTCGATCCTCTACTATGATGCAAGATTGGATTCGACTTGAGTGATCGCCATTGTTGATACAGGTTTCCTCCTCCTCACGACCATTCCTCTCCAAACTAAAGAAACATAACTTGGGTTATTTGACCTTGGGCTTGATTAATGTGATTAGTGGGCTTGTTATAAACTAGAGCCATGGGCTTTTGTAAACTTTTTTGGTCCTTTATTTAATTTAAGTAAGCAGTTTACAAAAAAAAAAAAAAATTGGTGTGACTACAATAATGCATCACCAATTAATCACTAAAGATCTTTACATATTCTTTTTTTTTCTTTTTGAATTCTATCCATATCTTTGTGTTTTACTACTGATACCTGCAGACCTAACTATTTTTAGGAGTATAACAAAATGGTAAATAGTAGGGAGACTTTTCCTACATTGTGAGTATCATACGTTTAAGATTCTCTTTCCATATATAGTCTACTTTTCGGTCAAAAGAGAAACTGTAAATATATCAATTGAATTATTATCATATGAAAGAAGATGAAACAAATGTGCAAAATAGAGGTAATTTTCTTGTACCAACAATCAACTAAAAGATAAATTCAAGAATCCAAAGTTATAATTAGTTCTATGGTGATAGTTAAGCGATTTACATTATTTTACGTGTGTGCCAAAATGTTGAAAAAAGTATGAGCGACACTATAATCAACGTGTTGGTAAAATAGATCTAAATGTGTGTTTCTCCATGAAAGTAAAATTTATAGTTACCAAACAAAGATTACATTTTTGGTATTTCTCTCAAAAAATAAATCATTTATTTTTTAAAATTTTAAAAAAAGTGGACCGTATATATAGTTTACTGGAAGAATATATAATAAATTACAGATCATTTCCTTAATACCCACTAAGATTTGAGTTCTTGATCTGTTCTGTTTTTCTTAACCTTAAAAGCAGTGGCAAGAAAAAAGACCGTACGGTACGGAAACAACGTTAGCCAAAGCGGAGGCAAAAAACTAACGAACAAGCTATTATTACTACAGAAGTAAACAGCCTATGAGAAGTCGACAATACATCATATGGTTTATTTACCAAACAGCCCTTACCTTTATTCCCACTCTGGTCTCTTCCACTCTCTTTGTTTCCACAAATATCATCGTCTATGTATTCACATCAACATACCGTATTTATACAACATCACTTATGTCACTGTTCACACGGCTTACGCCACTGTAAACTCACGCGAAACCCAACAAAAGTCCAGAAAAAATAAATAAAAATAAATAAAAATTATAAAAATAAATAAAAAAACAAAAATTATAAAATTATACAACAAAAGATACCCAGAGAGACATAGGAAAGAAAGAGAGAGATATATACTTTGGTTATTTCAGGGTTGTCGTTTCTCTCTCTTGTTCTTGAAGTTTTAAGGGGAGAGAGAGAGAGAGAGAAAAGATTGAGAGATGGGAAGGGGTAGGGTTCAGCTGAAGAGGATAGAGAACAAGATCAATAGGCAAGTTACTTTCTCCAAGAGAAGATCTGGTTTGCTCAAGAAAGCTCATGAGATCTCTGTTCTCTGCGATGCTGAGGTTGCTCTCGTTGTCTTCTCTTCCAAAGGCAAACTCTTCGAATATTCCACTGACTCTAGGTAACTATTATCTTCTGGTTTCATTCATAAACCATATATTAATTATATTATATATTCACATCGATCTTATCCATCTGCTTTCTTGATTTTTTTAGCAAGATTTGTTTTATAATCGTACGTCTCAATCTAGATCCAAATCTTGTCTCTTTGTGTTGCAAATCAACTGTATATTTGTTTGTTCCCTAAGAAGAGGCTCGAGAAATTAGGGTTTTTGGGGGATTTTACGTACGGACGCATGAAAAAGCTGTTTATGTTTATTTTTCCTAGCTTTACCCAATTGAAAATAGCATAAAATTATGATACTTATAGTACACAGACTCACGATTTGATTGCTCCTTTTGATGTACGCAAGGACGTGCACACAGACACGTACGATGATATATGTATACAACTTGTATAATAGTTAATTAGTAACAAACATTCGAACGCAAAGAAAGGTTTATTTGAAACAATGGAATAAGCATTTACAAGGATGTGCTATAATCCAGTGGATAATAACATAACGCTCAACATATATGTAAGTTCGTACTGATATAAATGCATTTTTTGAGTGTTTACATATACCTTTTTGAATCAAAGTGTACATATTTTGTTTGTACGATCATATACATATATACCATACCGTTTGCTTAGATAACCGAGTCAGGAGGGAAACGTATGTTTTCTATCATGTTCTGTGGACTCATCAAAAACCAGGTTTTATATACATTTTGTGGTTATATGCTAACTTTTAGCGATCCTTTGTCAGAATACCAAACAATGTAAGCTTTTGTCTAACACTGAGAGAAATTAATGTTACATATTTCAACGCGTGTGAAATCTAGTCTGATATACATGGATCAAATTACTGAAGTATATTTTGTTTTATTTTTCTGAAATATAGCATGGAAAGGATACTTGAACGCTACGATCGCTATTTATATTCAGACAAACAACTTGTTGGCCGAGACATTTCGCAGAGTGTAAGTTTTAAGCTTTGTTTTTCTTCTAGATGTTTATGTTTATAAGTCTTACTCAGTTATGTATATTTGTTCTAGTAACTAGCTAGTGAGTATCATATACCAATAAATGTTGTAGGAAAATTGGGTTCTAGAGCATGCTAAGCTCAAGGCAAGAGTTGAGGTACTTGAGAAGAATAAAAGGTATATTATAACTACATATGTAGTACCATATCGTCTTCAAGTGCATAATATCAAATTAAGATAACAAAGCAATACATGTTCTTTAATCACATCGCAATTAAACTTGCAGTTCTAATGTATTCTTTTTTTTTTTTTTGAGCAAAGCACTTCTAATGTATTCAACTTGCATCCTATAGTCGTAAGAAATCCTAATACATAACACATAAGTTAAGGGGGAACTTGCTATTTGTGTCTTGGATCCCCAAAATTAATGTTCATTACAAGCACATTGGTTACATTATCAGTAATCAGATAATTGAAATGTGCAGGAATTTTATGGGGGAAGATCTTGATTCCTTGAGCCTAAAGGAGCTTCAAAGCTTGGAGCATCAGCTCGACGCTGCTATCAAGAGCATTAGGTCAAGAAAGGTAATATGAGAACGTTAACGCATTTACATGAATTGAATCTGAGCTGAAAGCTGTGATACTTTGTTTACGGAATTGGTAATATTTGCAGAACCAAGCTATGTTCGAATCCATATCAGCGCTCCAGAAGAAGGTAAAGTGTCTCAATTAGTTACATCATCAAAACAATTCATTTTATATATTACTTGCTTTTTTTATTTGTTTTCCACAAAAAGGAATAATAATAAAAAATACTTTATTTTATTTCAATGAATCAGGATAAGGCATTGCAAGATCATAATAATACGCTTCTCAAAAAGGTAGTACAATCTTTTCAGCTAAATGATTAAATCTAATCTATTAATCTAGAATCTTATTTTTATCATTTTTTGTTAAGTCATAGTAGAACCACTTAATTAATTAATAAATATAATATATTTGATTATTTATATTATATCTTAATAACAAATAAAGATATTAATAATAAATTAATTTTAACTATATATTTGAATTTTACTTTTAGTTATAACAAAATCTATTAAAATCTAACAAAATCCTACCAAAATTTTTAAATAGTTTTATTAAATACTACATCACTTAATTTCTTAACTAATAATCTAATATTATTATAATTAAATGTTGATTAAAAATTTATCATAAAAAATAAAATAAATATCATTTGCTATGGTTATAATTATAGTCTATATTATATTAAAATAGAGGTGTCCTATGGATTAAATATGAAAATTATATTAAATTGATAGATTTACTTATTTTTTAATTTTTTTCATTTAAATAAATTATTTCGTTAAAACGGATTAAATTTGTAAACTACGTTATATTTTATGAAAAAATAAATTATTAACATATGTTAAACTTTTATATCAATAACTATATATTATTATTTTATTTATTTTGAAACTCACGCCAATATATTATCTAAAATGATTGTATACAAAACAAAATAGTAAATAACTAACATTTAGTTCATGTATTATTTACAAAATATGCTACTAGAAAAAATTGAAAATCTAATAATGAATTCACGACATTAATGCCAAATTAATTTTAAATATAAATTTATTATTTATTTTAATTATAAAATAACTGTTGAGAAAAATATAAAACAAGTTTTACCAAAAATTCAAATACATTAATATAAAATAATGAATTAGTTTAGTAACAAAAAAATTCAAAATATTATAATTTTCCAAACTTAAACATAGTCGTGTAGTTTTCCAAATATCTCTTGACCAATTATACACAATTTTAAAAATAAATATTTAAAAACTCAAAATAATAATATTTCAAAATTTTCACACAAATAATATGTTGTAAGAATCAAAAGTAATATAGTATTTTGAAATATTAATTTAATAATAAAAACTCAGAAAATTTAATACCATAACATCCAAAAATATTCTATATTGATAAGATTTATTAAAATAATATAACAAATACTACTATGTATACAATTTACTAAATTAATAGTATATATATTATTTAAATATAAAAATGTATTTACTTATAAAATCTCGCAAATACTAAAATGATAGATATTCAAGTATATTTCCGTAAACACAACATGAAATAAAAATTGTCATAAAGGAAATTTCATTTATGGTATAACTAAATAAATTTTAACACTTATTGTATACAAGCTATAGACATTAAAAAGCTACATTAAAGGAGATTTATTTGATTATTTCAGATTGTAAATTTAATGTACGAGAATTGAAAATATATGGATAAGTAGAAAAAATAATAAGAAAGTAAAGTGAATAAAATAAATTGCTCCATACTAATAATGACGAATAAGAGCTTAAGAAATAAGATTATAGAATTATACAATATATAACACTAAATTTAAATTATATATGTAAAATATTTATGCTGATCAAATTTATAATAATCAAAGTTATCTATTTATAAAATGATAAGATATATGCACGTATGTGCGAGTCAAATTCTATTTGAATTAAAACGGATTAAAAATTAAGACAATTTACAATATTATGTTATATCAGTAACTCTCCAAATTTTACATCTAAATATTATTTTAACTATAATTATAACTTAAGAATATATATGAACATATGTCTGTAAAGATTAATCTACTATATAGTTCTCTACAACTTTTATCTTACTAATATGCTAGCAATAGAAGTGGTTATATTTATTTATTTATTAGTAGTGTTTTACCCTTTTACAATAAGAAAGTGATTATTTATTTTATTAATGTTTCTACAACTTTTATCTCAGTATTATAAAAATATCAGCAATAAAGATACTGATGTATACACACAAGTAGAATTGTATTGTATGTTAGCACTTAGTAGTGCTTACAATACATTTTTTTTAAATGGTTACTAATATGCTAGCAATAGAAGTGGTTATATTTATTTATTTATTAGTAGTGTTTTACCCTTTTACAATAAGAAAGTGATTATTTATTTTTATTAATGTTTCTAATAATAACAATGTTGAAAATATATAAAGGCATTAACAGTACAGTCGTTTGTACTTTTTGATACAGCCAAACTAAAGCCGATTAGTTGTAAAACTATGTCATGCAGTTTGGTCGATTAATTGACCTAATATTTAGAACCTCGATAAAACATACAAATATATATTGCTTTTATTAACTTTTGGGTATCATATATAACTATACGTGTATTTTGTACTTGTAAACTTCAGAGTGGCTATGTTTATACCTGTATAGAACATATAATACTAATTATATACTAATAAATATGAACCAAAACATACAATTCGTACATCTGTGTTATTAAACAACGACAAATTATGATAATGATAGATTAAGGAGAGGGAGAAGAACACGGGTCAGCACGAAGGACAATTAATCCAATGCTCCAACAATTCTTCAGTTCTTCAGCCCCAGTACTGCGTAACATCCTCCAGGTTTCCTCTCTCTCCCTTTCTCGGTAGCATTCTTAATTACATGTAGAGTATGAATAATTGTGTAATATACATCTCTAGCTATGAAAGATTCTGATTCATTAACTATTAATGGGCAGAGATGGTCTTGTGGAGAGAGTTGGGGGAGAGAACGGAGGTGCATCGTCATTGATTGAACCAAACTCTCTTCTTCCAGCTTGGATGTTACGTCCTACTACGAATGAGTAAAATTATCTAAGTATGATAACATCATCAATGCTTAATATTTTCATAATATATATCAGCATTTTTGGTGACTTTACTCTTCATTAATACTGATATATGTAATGACGGAATTACAATGTCAAGAACGTACGTACTCTATCACTGGATTCACTGCGTCTTAAGGACAAAGGTTCATGATATCGTTGTGATGATTTCTGATGAATGATGTATTGATACTTTTCCTTTTACTGTGGCATAGATGCGTGAAAGCAATTTATCAATGTCCTATTATTCGCAAATGTGCTCTATAGGTTTATGAATTTACAAAAGTTTTGTGTTCAATTTTCTCAAACTTACTTGATTGTAAATCAACTCACCATGGTGCCCTTTAAAGTTGTCATGTCATGGTACCGCGTGGCACAAATGATTATTATGATATTTTAGAAAAAGGAAAAGGTTGTACAAATAAATAGAAAACGACCAAACTTTAGCATATAAATATATTTTTTATATATTTTGATTTAGCGTTGCCCATAAAACTATCAAAAGAATGATTGATAATAACGGTGGTTGTAGAATTTTACTATCAACCCCCATAATTTTTTCCAAGTTTAGAACTAAAATATACTTCATCCGTTTTATAAAAAATGTCACTTAGATACTTTTCATACATACTAAAAAATGGTTGAAATGTATTTTTGTTTTTATTTATTTTATTTGTTTAACCAATATTAGTTTAGATAAATAAATTTATTTACAAAATCAATGTATTTTGTAATTAATATTGAACTAAAAATAAATATAAATTGCATTAAAATTGTAGAATGATATTTTTTTGAAAACAAAAATTAAAATGACACTTATTTTAAAACATAAAACTATAACATTAATGGTCAAACCTGGTTTGGTAAAAATTCAATATTTTTTAAATATATAAATTTATTTTCATGTCTCGACTTCGACTAGACCACATCCATGAAGATTACATTTCCAGTTGAACTAACCAAACTCAATTATAAAGCATAAATATTAGTCTGAGCTTCAATTCAAAATTTTCAATGCATTGAAAAAAGAAAACAATTATCATTTTGTCATCCTAAGGCCAAACGAAAGGAAAGAAAAGTCTTTCACGTTCAAGACTCAGAAATGTCTTATCACAATAAACATACGACCATACTTGTACTCTATCATACACGCTGCAGGACCATAGACCACATACAGAGTTGATTGGAGAAAATGCCGTCTAACAGCACATGTAACCGGAACGGCCTAAAAGAGTCCAAATTAAAATATAAAAGAAAAACTATGGATTTTTAAAAATAAATATATAAGTTATAATATAAAACTTTAAAATTTTAAACATATTACTAAATTTAAAACTGATAATTTCAAAAACGATGTCAAATATATATAAAAAAAACTATAAATTTTTAAAACTATTCTATTACATGTTAAATATATCATTAATATTTTTTGAAAATGTTCATAAATAACTCGAGACGGCTCTGATTGGAGGACAAGACTATTAACTCTTTAAAATATATTCATTGACTTAGAGAAATAAAAACATTCAGAAAGAGTCTTTAAACCTTTTCATACGTTCAGTAGTAACGAACAAATCATCTACATCTTATACTAACTATATATTTAAAAGTAAAACACATAAATCTCACATTACTCCTTAGGCAATATGGGATTACTTTCTTGGTCGATAATCAATCTTTTT
The DNA here is from genome assembly GCF_000801105.2 of Raphanus sativus. Classification (NCBI taxonomy): domain Eukaryota; kingdom Viridiplantae; phylum Streptophyta; class Magnoliopsida; order Brassicales; family Brassicaceae; genus Raphanus; species Raphanus sativus. The sequence continues at coordinate 7,328 of NW_026616477.1, read as the reverse complement.
CTTCTTCTGCAACTACAAACACTTGTCGTTTTGTCTCAAAACATCATCAACGGATCCGTTCTTGTCGGAGAATCTCTCACAGCTTCAGAGTCCCGACAATTCTCTAGTTCATGGCGATCCCCCTCGGGTGACTTTGCTTTAGGGTTCCGCAAGATCAGACCAAACGATGGTTTCACTCTGTCCATATGGTTCGACAAGGTTCCTGACAAAACCATCGTCTGGCACGCACAAGCGGTCAACACAACCACCGGTCTGGTCCCTGCTGGTTCGAAGGTTACACTAACCGCAGATGGCGGTTTGGTTCTCACTGACCCTCGAGGTCAACAGCATTGGAGTTCTTCACTTCCTCCGAGTAGTAGCTCTGTTTCTCGAGGGCTCATAACCGACACCGGAGAGTTTGGTCTGTTCACCCAAGATTCCGACGTAGCTTTGTGGTCAAGCTTTGATCATCCTACCGACACTCTGTTGCCTACTCAGGTAAGTCCATATTCTCATTGGTAACTGCAAGAGGGAAAGGGTAGTGGTTTTACCTAGGGCTGGGCACAGATACTCGTACTTGCCCCGTAAAACCGAGTACTTGCAGTGATCAAACCAAGGAACAAGTACTTCAACCCCAAAATTTACAAGTACAAACCAAGTACCAAATCTTTTTAAAAATTTAACTACTTGATTTGTTTGTACTCGTTACTCGTTTATTTATTTGTTTAGGTAACATTGACATAAGTTTTATAGTTTCAAAATCTTAATCTTTTTAAATTTTAAATTATATGAGCCATGATTCTTTTAGTTTTGTTTATTTGTTTCGTTTCGTCTTAAAATCAAGTTTTCGACATCGTTAAATTTGATAATAAGCAAATATATCTTATTAGCAGATACAGATATCAAATATCTTTATATCTTTCAATATTTGTCTAATTACTTGTTATTCGCTATTCATTTTTAAAAATTTCTTATTATATATTTAACATATTTTGTCTTTTATTTATATTGTAACTAAAATCAGATAAATATATTAGATTCCGATAAAATTTTGATAAAAAGATAGCAAAATTCTTTGTATGAGATTATACTTTATTCTAATTATTTATAAGAAATGAGTACTTGATTTTATTAAGTAACAAATCGGATCAAGTAACTTGCAAGTGCTGATTTTTCTCTTGAGTGCTTGATATAGCAAATACTTGTTTTAAACAAGTCAAGTTCAAACCCAAAATATGATTACTTGAACGAGTCAAGCCAAGTACCAAACCTTCGAAAATTAGCAAGTACTTGTCTTGTGCCCATCCCTACTTTTACCATAATTAATAAGAGTGGGTTTTCGGATTAGGTTTGATATTTTAGATTTTTGAGTAGTTCGATTTCAGGTTTTATTACACATTTAGGCATTTTAGGATTTGATTCTAGATTTTATAATACTTAGTTTTAGATATCTCAGGTGTTTTTGGTTGTTCGGATATTTTCAGATATAACCAAATATCCAGACTCTGTTTTGTATATAAAAAATCTATAACATAATAAAATAATTTTTAGCTTTTCTTTTCATCTGAACTTTGAATCCCAACTAATGCAAAACAATACAAAACTTCAAATAACCAAAACACATTATGTCAAGGGAGGGGTAGTGGTTTTAGCTCTGAATCGTTATTGTATACTATGCAGAGTATAGAGATTGGGAAGAATCTTTCATCTCGCCTGACGGAGACAAGTGTCAAGAAAGGAAAATTCAGGTTACATCTAGGTGATGAAGGAAACCTTCAGCTACTCGTTCTAAACTCCAAGACGCTAGCGGAAAGAGATGTATACTTTCAGTACTTCGAAACCAACACAAAGGAGCCTAATCCTGGGACTCGATTAGTTTTCAACCAGTCAGGCTACATGTATGTTCTTCTAAGCGACAACTCAACAAGAGTCGCTATCAAAGACGTTTCCGTTTCTTCTCGAGACGTTTATCTACGTGCCGTTCTACATTTCGATGGAGTTCTCGCTCAATACTCTCATTCCAAAGGGGAAGGAAGTAACGGGTGGGAGTTAGTTTTGGCTGTGCCGGAGAATATATGTCGGGTCATCAATCCCGATATATCTGTCGGGAATGTAGCTTGTGGGTTTAATAGTATCTGTAGTTTGGAAGATACACAAAGACCAAAATGTCAGTGCCCTGAGAGGTTCTCACTATTGGATGCTAGTGACGAGTATGGTGACTGCAAGGCGGATTTCGAGATGCAGACTTGTGGACCAAGTAATAACAATACTTATGAGCTTATTCGTGTTGACCGCACGAACTGGCCGTACGGGGATTACCAGATGTACAAAGACTATGATGAAGAAAGGTGCAGGAAGGCATGTCTTGACGATTGTTTTTGTGCTGCTGTTGTTTTTGGAGACGATAGAGTATGTTGGTCCAAGAAGTTTCCATTGTCTTATGGTCAGAGATCTCCTAATGGTGAAAACTATGATTCACGTAATAGCTATACACTCATTAAGGTTTTAAAAGGCGGCGTTGTCGCAGATGCTCCAAGTGCTAAAGATAGAGGGAAAGACAGGGACTGGTTAATCATTGCTTGTTCGGTTTTGCTTGGAACTTCAGCTTTTGTGAATTTCATATTCCTTGCATTGTACGGAAGGAGTAAGAAGGCGAAGAAGAAACCTAATCAAGGTGGAGATATCGGTGTAGCTACTGCAGTTGAGTTGAATCTGAGAGTCTTAACATACAGAGAGCTCTTAGCAGCTACGGGGGATTTCATGGAAGAGCTTGGAAGAGGAGCATTTGGGATAGTTTACAAGGGTTTTCTAAAACTTTGCAACGATTCTGAAGTTGCCGTGGCTGTCAAGAAACTAGACCGTGTTGCTCAAGAAAACGATAAAGAGTTCAAGAATGAGGTTAAAGTGATTGGTCAGATCCACCACAAGAACCTAGTGAGGCTAATTGGCTTCTGCAACGAAGGGCAAAGCCGAATGATTGTCTATGAGTTCATACCTCACGGTACACTAGCCGGTTTTCTCTTCAGGCGTCCGAGACCGAGCTGGGAAAATAGGAGAAGAATAGCAATTGGGATAGCTCGTGGAATCTTGTATCTACATGAAGAATGCAGCGAGCAGATCATACATTGTGACATAAAACCGCAAAACATACTCTTAGATGAGTATTACAACCCTCGAATTTCGGATTTCGGTCTAGCAAAGCTTCTGATGATGGACCAAACGCATACACTCACGAACATCCGGGGAACTAAAGGCTATGTGGCACCTGAGTGGTTCAGGAACAGTCCCATTACATCCAAAGTAGATGTCTATAGCTATGGAGTAATGCTTTTGGAAACCGTGTGCTGCAAGAAAGCAGTCGATCTTGACGATGATGTGATTCTCATTGATTGGGCATACTATTGTTTCCACAATAGGAGGTTGGATGATCTGATCCAAGACGATTTAGAGGCCCTTGACGACATGGAGACGGTAGAGAGATATGTGAAAATAGGGATATGGTGTATACAAGAAGAACCAAGAATGAGACCTAACATGAGACATATTACGCAGATGCTTGAAGGTGTGGCTCAAGTTCATGATCCTCCAAACCCTTTTCCTTATAGTAGTACCTTCTCTTCTGGTCCAGTGTAATGTGTTTGAATATAGACATTTGTATGTGGGATATTTTTCAATAAGTGGCAATAAATCAAGAGAAGACTTCTCTGACTATTCAAAGTTTGTTTCGTTGACCAAATCTTATCCCTTCTTCTACGTTTGATTGGTAACAAACATATCACCACACAAACAAACAAAAACACTCGTATCAGCTCTACATCTTTGCTTAAGCAAAATGGGTGTTGTCTCTTGTTGGATACTCCATCTTGTTCTCGTTTTGCAACTACAAGTACTTGTTGTTTTGTCTAAGAACATCATCAGCGGAACGGTTCCTGTGGGAGAATCTCTGACCGCTTCAGAGTCCCAACAATTCTCCAGTTCATGGCTTTCCCCTTCCGGTGACTTTACTTTTGGGTTCCGCAAGATCAAACCAAACAATGGTTTCACTCTCTCTATATGGTTCGACAATATTCCTGACAAGACTATTGTGTGGCATGCACAAACCGTCAACACAACCACCAGTCTTGTCCCTGATGGATCGAAGGTCACATTAACCGCAGATCATGGTCTTGTCCTTACTGACCCTGGAGGTCAGCAGCTCTGGAGTTCTTCACTTCCTCAGATTAGGAGCTCTGTTTCTCGAGGGCTGATAACAGACGGCGGAAACTTCCGTCTGTTAAGTGAACATTCAGATGTCGCTTTATGGTCTAGCTTCGCTAATCCCACCGACACTCTCTTACCTACTCAAGTAAGTCTTTATTAAGATATGAATTTTTGATATCTCTCATAGACCTCAACTGTGACATTATAAAAAAAAAAAAAAAAAAACTGTGACATCAAATTTTTGCTTACTTCTTGAGTTTGTTTTACATAATGATCTTTTTATAAGCACGTCTTGATTCTAAAATATTACTTAAATATCAATATAAAAGTATGGTATACATTTTAAAATTAGGAAATACCATTTTTAATGGATAAACAAAATTAAAGAGAAAAGAAATATCAAATTTTGAGACGATATAAACTTTAAAACGGGTTTTGTCTTAATCGTGTTTTTTTCTCTCAGTTTTTGCTCACGACGGTATGGTTTATAAACGAACTTATTACCGTAATTCATCTGATGTAAATTACTTGGTTGCATAAGGTTCTCTTCCATTCTTTGCATGCAGTGATTGGTGTTTGTGTTTGCATTTTACAAATATTTTAAAAGGAAATATGAATAAAAAAAAAATTATAAGTATGAAATTTTTATTTTAGTACGTAAACGCAAACGTAATCTCAGAGTTGACCTAAAAGTTTATGTTATTCTACTTATGTGTTATTGTTAAGTATATACATCACATTTGTACGGATGTTTGTTGATGATGATGCAGAGTATTGAAGTTAGAGGGAATCTCTCATCTCGTCGGAAAGAGACTAGCTTCCAGAAAGGAAGATTCAGACTACGTTTAGGTGATGATGGAGATCTTCAGCTTCTTACCCTCAACAGCGAGACGCTAGCAGAAACAGATGTTTACTTTTCGTACTACTCAAGTAACACCAACGATCCTCACAATCCCGGGAACAGATTGGTTTTCAACGAGACAGGCTACATGTATGTAGTAATGAGAGACAATAGAACAAGATTCTATGTCAACAAGAAAGATCCAGTACCCTCCAAAGACTTTTATCACCGTGCCGTTCTACATTTTGATGGAGTTTTCTCTCAGTACTATCATCCCAAGAGGCAAGGGCTTAATAATAGTAACAATGGATGGTCTCTGGCTTGGTCTGAACCGGAGAATATATGTGCAAAGAGGTTTGGGCCGTATCTTGATGGTAATGAGCTTGGGAATCTAGCTTGTGGGTTTAATAATATTTGCATTTTAAGAGACAACCATAGGCCAAAATGTGAATGCCCCGAGAGGTTTTTGTTGGTGGATCCAAATGACGAGTATGGTGATTGTAAACCTGATTTTGAGATGGAAACTTGTGGACCGGGGAATAACCGAACCGAAACCGCGAACCAGGATGCAAATCTTTACGAGTTTGTGACTTTGAGAATGACAAATTGGCCATCAGGGGATTACAAGAGGTACTCAAACTATGATGAAGGAAGGTGTAAAGCAACTTGTCTCAATGACTGTTTTTGTGGAGCAGTGGTGCTTGGAAGAGATAGATTTTGTTGGAAGAAGAAGAAGTTTCCATTGTCTTATGGCATTAGAGATACGAATGGTGACAGTAATACATTCGTTAAGGTTCTTAAACTTGGATCGCGATCCTGATATGCTAGAACTTCAGGACATCGTGTCTATCTCTAATGCTAAGGTTTTAAAGTTATATGTTTTTCTCTGTTGTGGAAGGCGAGAATTTTAAAGAGAATACGAATCGAGTTATATATATCAAGAACATCATCCTGACAAGTTTGAGCATAGATTTTTTTTTTTTGTCACTGAGCATAGATTATTTTGTCAGATTTCTATGAGATATGAAAGTTGTTATCTCGTAATTTAATAATGTAGTTTTGATTTCAAGATTACGTATTAACATTATGGTTTAATTACAAAATTATAACTATGCGAAATTTTAAATTCTCAATTTGACAACTAATTAAACTGCAAATGTGTGAGACTATTGTAGGATTTGTGATTATGTGATTCTAAAAAGAATTTAAAATAAATAAAAATCTAAATCAAAAGATCATAATAAGAGTATCTTGTTGTGTTTTCTTTTTTTTCAAATATGGAATATGAAAGCATAAAATCATCCTACTCGTACAAATCACATTGTCGTCTAGTAATAAACTATAATAATGCAAGATAACACGAGTTCTAGGCATATCCTAACTACTACTTTGTGTGGTTATAAAATGAAATATGCTTCATTTTAATTACTATTTAAAAAGAGAAATATGACTTCACACCTAAGCAAGTAGAGTGTCGCTGAAAGCATAATATCTAAAATCAGATGCAAAATAATTGAGATACCTATAGCGGTACGATTTGGCTTTAGCAAAAGAATAAAGAAAAATTATCAAAACGAAACAAAACAATACGATGTTTTAGTATAAAAACAATCATTTAATTGTTTTTTAGTATAGTTTTTTTCATAATCCTAAAATTAATATTTCATTAATATAATTAAATACGTTAAACTAATATAATATTTTAAAAATTATTTAAAACGTTTTAGAAAGGGAAAATAAAAAGTTTTTAATAAATAAAAACTTTGTAAATTTTTATAAAAACGAAAATAATTTACAAAAACATTTTAATAAATAATCTGAAATAAACTTTATAAAAAACGTTTCAGGACAACCTTGGTTCTATCGTTTAGTTGTTGTTGCATTTGGCAATTGCGGTTTGTAAATGCGACTTGCAGCAGTGATCAAATATTGCTATCTACTGCGTTTTTGTGCTTGTGCGGTTGGTTGCTTTGGTCTGACGAATCCTAAAATGTGAATTCACGTCTATGAAAAATGTAACCCCTTTAACATTTTTACCAAAAAAAAAAAATGTACCCTTCAAGGTATTATTCATAGATCACTGATTGATATACATAATTCCAAGATCGAGATATATGTCATGGCACACTACAAGCATTAAGTTCTCAAAGCTAATTAATTATTGGTAGTATTAGATATATTGAAAACACAAATGTTCTGTAATGTTATCTGTCTTATTCAGATCATAATGAAATGCCTGCAATTTTATTATTATTCTTTTGCTAGACTGCTATATTCCTGGGAAACGTGAATCGCCCTTTCAGTACTA
>NW_026616476.1:0-24651 GCF_000801105.2 Raphanus sativus | reverse complement strand
TAAATCTTTTTTTCGTAATTTTATACAATTCGATTTAATATTTTAACCAAAAGAAATATATATTTTTAATATAAATTTTAAATAAAAATATTTCTTTTTGTCAGTATTTCTTTTATCTTTATTTTTACATTCAGTTAATTAAAATTAAGATATTGGTAAACAAATAATAAAATCTAAAAAATTTAACAAAATTTGATTGTTAAATAAAATTTAAATCTAAAAACATTTATTTCTGCGCACGGTGGAGGAAAACACGTTTACATTAGATATTAGATGACTTTCACAATCTTATAATTTGAATTTTGTTACCTATTATATGATTATTTATTAAAAGGCTTTTCAATATTTAAATATTCTGAAAATTATAAGTGTATCGACTAACATCTAATTACTTTCAAAACCTTTATCTGCCTAACACCAACCAGTCGAATCTTTTTAAACATGTAATTAATATCAAATTTAACACAAGATTTTTCTAACGATTTTAAATATTATCAATTATATTTGGATTTGGGATCAAATATGTTTTCTTATAAAATGACAGTGAGAGTCGCATGTTAAATAATTTACAAACTTGTCTGCATCAAGTAAGGCACAACGTATTTCACAACATCCTTGTACGATATCATAAGGTGGTCCCCTGAGACATTCACAAACTTCACTTTTCCGACAGCATCCAATGCTTTCAGACCGATCCAGTCTTCTCTGTATAGTTTTGTCTGAAGAAGAACACATTTTTAAGTTATTCGAAAAACAAATCTTCAGAAACGAAATGAGAGAGTGAGGCGAGAGATTTCACCTGTTGAGTTGACAACAGAGAATCAAACCCATCATCTGTATAATATCCAAACCAAGAAGTTTCTTTAGGGATCAGTGTTGTGTCGTTCTGGAACTGTTTAAGGATTAAGAATAACAAAATAGACTCAATGAGCTTACAAAAACGTGTTTTACAATTTTAAAAAGAAAGGAGACAGCAAAGTACCATGACAAGAACCAAGTTATGCAAGCTCACGAAACGGTCTTTAAAAGTGGAGTTTCTTTGGTCAGGTCTCTCATTGTTAAGCTTTGGTAGATACTTGGAGTGTCCCAAATACTTTGTCATTTCCTGAGAAAACCAAAGCCATTGTGTCTGATAACCAGAATCGATTTTAAAATAATTAATTTGGTTAAAGTAAATAACTTACGCCAGGGATCTTGACATAACCACTAGGAGCAATATGATCCTGCATTGTGATTAATTTAATCAAATCATGATCAAAGGAATTTGATCTTTGAACAAAGAGATATGGATATATAGAGTGTTGCTATATACTTGAACGAAGTCGTTGTAGATCTCTAACTTCATCAAAGCTTCTGCTATAGCGCAGAAAGGACCAGACTTCATCAATTACAAAACAAACACATGATAATTAGTACCATAGCAGATGGTGATTAAGAGAATTAGTGAAATTCAAAGTATTATACAGAGCATTTGGGAATTGCGGCAATGCCAGCATGAGGTCCTCCTAAGGAAACGTAGTTGACGACAGGAGGAGCATTGTCGCAAAACTCAATTAGACCTCTAGCTACTAAGTTTCCTTGAGACTGAGCAACAATGTTGTAACCTTGACTCAGCTCTTTCATCATCTTCACTTTCTCACATGCTAAACTCGCTTGGTGCGTTAGTGGCATGAACCATGAGTCTGCTTCACCATTTCCTATTTCTCTGCAAAACCCAATTAAAGACCATGAGTTAAAGAGAAGTTAAGTGTTTGTTAAAAAGGTTTGATGACACAACTTACAAGCAAGAGCCAGGAGAGCCGGAGAGGTTGCTTAGGAGTTGCGTGAAGTTACTAACTCCACCAGAGCATTTATCTCCAATTCCTGTTTTTTTTTTCCATTAATCAGTATTAATTAATTATTTCTTTTAATCGGAAAAGGAAAAACATAAAATATATTGAAGATGAGATTAATTACCGTGGAACAGTATAAATGGAATAGAGTTTGAAACCGGAACGGTTGAGAATAACAACAAGGTGGCCACCGTTAAAAGGAGAACATGTCGCCGGAGAATGTTGGCCATGAATTGCTGAGAGTGCTCCCTCTCTCTCTCTCTCTCTCTATATTAAACTTTTGTTCACCTTCTCTCTCTACTCTATCATATATGAGATTGCTAGTCAAAAAGGGTTGTTAGTTAGCTTTTTCAACCCTATTTAGACTCGAAATTAAATGAGACTACTTCCGTTTTAAACATTAGTAGATTTTATAACATCCATATGTTTTAAGTTTTTCATTCATTAACTTGGCAATGTTTTATCTTCATATTATTCAAGTATAAATATTTACTTTTCTTTCTGTATTTTTATATTTTTCTAGTTGTGAAATTGGTTTGTTTCTCTATTGATCAATAAAAAGGAAAAAAAAAACATACAATAATTTATATTAAAAGTAAGTAATAATATATGACGACATATCCCTGTTTTTTTACTGCGAAGGGTGGCTTTTGATTTTTATAAATCTGAAATATGTTTTTTTTTTACATTTCTAGAATGAGAAGAATACTAAACTGATTTTCTTTTCCAGCAGAACAAGCGCAGCAATAAGGAGACGAATATCACTTTACCCACTTTGGGCTTTCCATGGCTATATTTCTGTAACGAACACACTGCAAGTTCTGATGATTTGCTTCAGGAGGAAGAGTATCTCATCAGGGTATTACATCTACTCTCTGGTAAGTCGCACTGGTTTGTTTTGTAGATACACAACCTCCCCTCTGTCTGCTACGTTGTTTATGAGATGCTTCTCTGATCCTTCTTCTTCATCATCATCATCATCTGACACAGAAGATGCCTCTGAGTTCGATTCATCCCCATCTACATTTAGAAACCATTTGAAGATTTGCTTTAATCACACAAAAAAAAAAGAAGCATTAAAAACTCTCTCTTAAATTAGAAGGAGGAGTTTACTTACCAGAGAACTCAAGGCGTTCCGAAGGAGCACTAACAGCTGTGAGCTGAATGCTCTCCGGTAGAAGACAATTACAGAAGGAACCTAGAAAAAAAACTCAACAAAGAACACGATTGAGAGAAGAGCTAAGACACACTAAGACAGAGAGGGTTTGTTGTTTTCCTTTTTTTGTTACCTAGTCGGGCGAGACGATTGATCCAACCAGGAATAGGCTTACCCGTGAGCTGCAAGCAAACCTCTTCAGTGAAATGGTTACAGTTCTTGGCGATCAAATGGTAAGTGTCGCCGTGGTACTTGGAGGAAAGCTTCTCCATGTAAGAGCGGAAATCAGAAGGGGACATGGGTGTAGTTCCCAGGAGAAGAGAGCGTCTAAAGACGAACCCGGGACAGTTCTTAGGCTCTACCTCATATACACCACTCGATGAATACTCGTGAGCTCCGTAGCAATATTCCATACCATGAGCTGTTGAGGAAACCAGTCTTAATAAAAAAAAAACACTCAAAGCAAAGAGGGTATAAATAAATAAATAAATAAAACATAAGATTTACCTTCAATTCCAGAGTGGAAAATGCCGATTCCGAACCAATAGAGGTAATCGTTGACAGGGGTTAGATCATAGACATTGAGGTAAACCGGTGTCAGACCGGCCACCTTCTCCTCGCTTGAGCTCCACATTTTTCTTTTTTTTTTAACACAAAACTAATCAAATTTCAAATCATCATCCCTTTCTTCATAAACCAACCTCTGCAACAAGCAAGAAACAATAATCAAATGTTCGATGAATATCATTTGGAATTTGAAACAGATGAAAACTTGTTTTAGAAGCTAATGAGAGAACAGATCCAAGGATTTGATTCTAGCCAGCCACAAGTATGAACCTCTAAACGTAACAAGAAATGAGATCGAAGACGCAAAATCTTAATCTCGAATTGCAAATCGGGGGATAAGATCGGAATAGAGGCTCCCCGGCCCGTTTCTCTTCCTCTTAACATTCATTCATAGAAAGACGAAGAAGATGAAAGAGAGAGCTTACCTGTGACTTGTTTGATGAGATGATTCCGAAGAAAGGGATTTTGCGAGAATGATTACTTTGATCGACAAACAACAGTTACCCTTTTTTCTCTGTTTCTCACGATTTTCTCCTTTTTTCTTCTTCTCTAACAGTTATTTACCAAATAGACGAGATAACCCAGAAATGATCCCCCTAATATAAGTGTAAAGTGAACATTAAAATTCGATTTATCCATACATCGCTAATTCATACTCCAATAACATAATACTATATATATAGATATATCTCATATATTATTTGACAATATTTAAAATATATAATTTTTAATTTTGTACTAAATTATTTATCCCACTGGATACAATTATTTTACAAATATATATATATCATCAAATTAGTTACGACGGTAAAATTATTCAAAAGTTTCCACCAAAATGATAAAAAAAAAATTGGGTCCATGACTCCATGGTTTCAAAAACAGAATTTTTTATCGATCATTTTATACATTTGACTACATTTGGTCAATATGATTATTTAGTATTTAAAAAAAAATTGTTTTCCTAATCCGATTTTTCAAGTGAGTCTTGATCCAACCGATTAATTTTCAGGACCTGATTATCGACGTTAGTGTAATTTGAGAGCAACATAATCAAATCCGCAATCCTTACTACGAGATATCATATACCACTAGACGTATTTTTTTTTCTTTAGTTTGATAAATATATATATGACTGATAAATATTTCAAAATAGAACTAAAACTTTCACAAGTAGTCCACAAGTATCAAAATGATCAAAATAAACTCTATTAAAAAGATAAAAGAACATCTCTATCCCTAAAATTAATCAATCTATGTTTTGGATTTCTATTTTGAGAGGCTAGTTCAAAAAAAAATTCTGGGAGGAGGAAAAAAACATCTTTCTCTTAAAACACCTTTTTGAGGTCTCTTAAATTGATTTAACATTTACAAAAGTGTCACTAATATATTTATGACTAACAACATTAATTTGTTTCAATTAGTGAAACTTTCATCATTTACTTGCTTTTTAGAACTTCCGACATTAAATTTTATTAAATTTTCTCATTTATTCATTTTTTTTGTCAACCTTTTAATTTTATTATTTATTCTACCAATAACTTTTTTCCCCTTTTGAAACTTACCGTTTTAAATTTCATTACAAAATGATGTTTTTAAGACTTTTTTATTGTGCCTATTGTTTGTAAGGTTTAGTGTTTATGATTTGGTTTGTTGGTTTTCTATATTTCGATTTATATGTATCACTAATCTAGAAATGTAAGCATTCTCTTAAAACGGTGATCATAAACGTTAAAAAGTTTCATAAACAAGAAAAATAAGATTCAGAAAGCAGTAAAACAGAATCCACCTAGATAAACAATCTATGTGGATCATCGTCATAAACTAAAAACACAAGACTGATGAGGTTTGCTTCTAAAGAAGAGACTCATGTTCTCTTAGAGATGGCCATCACATTAAAGTTGAGCGTGTCCGGATTCTTCTCAATAATCTTCTTTATCACTTTCGCCGCATCCTGTATATTTAATAGCATCCAAAGATACACATCAGATATTAATGGAGGAATTGTTACACGCATCAAAAAAACACAAAACCCCTTGCATATTTCCCCGGAATCACTCTCCATGTATTGGTGGTAAAGCCTAAAAGGGTTTAAGTACCTTCAACAGGGTAGCTGGAGAGGAAGCACCATGTGAAACTGGTCCTGCTTTTCTTCCATCAAGTTCATAGAGCTCCCCTGCAATATATAATTTAGTTCCAATTCGGAAGAAATGAGTTCGATGCTTTCAGCACAGCTATTTATTTTTTCTGTGAGAGTGTGTACCGTTTACACAAGCTAAACAGATGAAATGTGTGTTCACATCTTCTGAAGCCTGAAGATGGGGAAAACGTTAATAAACCAAAAAAACAAATGGAACATCTAAATAAACATGTGTCTATATTCGTAACACATTGGTAATAATAGGAGGTATGAGTTTTTACCGGTGTTTCACCAGCTGTAACAGCTGCCGAATGGGCATCTTCAATTTGACTATCGTTCTCAAGAAACCTTCCACGCTAACCAACCATGAAGGAAACAACAAGAATTAGATGTATTCAAAAATATCAAATATAAGAGTAAAAAGAAAAGAAATAGAAACCTCCATAGGACTCATCTTGGCGGTGGTTTTGAAGAATTTATCCAAGAATGATCCCTCAGCTGAAAGATAGCAAACAAGAAAGTGATGATCGTCAATGATTCTTTACCCTTTGATCTCAAGAAGAAGCACAAAGAGAGATGTTAACAAAACTTACAAAGCTTGATTTCAGAGGTAATGTTGCCAATAGCATGAAGAAGACCAATGGTTCCACAAGCATTACCAACAGTTTGTTTCATGAAGTAAACTTTATCACTGTGCACCTATCATCCACCCACATAGAACCAGAATGAAACTAGGTTATTACAGACACAAAAAGGGTTCAAATTAATAAATCACAAGTCAGGTGTTGTCGATCAGAAACTCACCTTGTCCTTGATCTCCTTGTCTTGCTCGATTCTTTCTTCTTCACTCTATACACCAAAACATAGGTTCTTAAATCAATACAAGGCAGACATATTCAGAGACGGGTTTCAATTGATAATAAGAGACCTTTTTGGTGAGGGGGTAAAGGAAGAGAACAGCAAGGACAGGCTTTGGAACCATCTCAAGCAGTTCGTCATCTAGACCAAACACATCATTACACTCCACTTCATCTGGGGCAAGACCAAGCCCCCACAGAAACTGCACCACACAACAGTACGAAGAGAAAAGAAAATCACTGAATTGACCTAGAAGAATCTTCCTGGTTTTAGAAACGTTTTACTTTCCAATGATCGAATGCTTTGTGAAACGAGACAATACCTGATTCATAACATCGGGGTTAGCTTCGAGTGGAAGCCATCTCTTAGCTGATGAACTCTCGTCTACGGTCGCCATCTTAAGGATCGTCTGTCTTTCGATCGGTGTTCGTAGAAGAAATCAAATCTATGAAGAAACGAATCACTGAAAGAAGCTCCGTGAAGGAAGCTCATATACTCTTAAGCGGTGCTGTTAACGGGCCTGGCCCATTTAAGCTGTTTATTCACTGTACACGTGCCCACAGCAGATAAATGATTCATTAGATTAGACCATATTGCAGATACAATTTCGGTCTATAAACTGTCCCGGCCCGGCCCGGCCCAAACTGATTAATTTTAATCGTACGGAGATGAACGGCGTGGATTTCGTTTACAGTAGAGACGCGCGCAGAGGATAATCTACCGGAGTTTTTTTAAAGATTAGGGTATTTGACGAGGAAAGTATCATAGGCTAGGGTTTTGTTACTCTTATCGCAGCTTCCTTCTTCTCTCTCTCTCACACACACACACACACACACACACTTACTTTGTTGGGCGTCGAAACAACGCTGTCCGAATCATATCTTCTCGATTCTGATTTTTATTCTTTCTTCATGAATACGTATAGTCACTAAGTGTTTCTTCATCCTCAAAAAAGGAAAAAAAAAACAAATTCCTCAAAAAACAATAATCTCGGGACTAGCTGGTTTCTCGATTCATTAATGGCGACAGTTAACCCTTTCGATCTCTTGGACGATGACACAGAGGATCTCCACAAGCTCGTCGCGGCTAAGCCGTTGAAGGTTGAGAAACCTGCTCCGGTTCAGCCTGGGAAGCTGCCGACTAAGCCGCTTCCTCCTTCTCAAGCTGGTGAGTCTTTTCTCTTTGTTTCTATTTCTCAAGTTTTGATTGGTTCTGCTTGATTGAGTTTATAAAGTCAAACTTACCTTGTCCTGAAGAAATGAAACTAGTGTAATAGATAAAAAGAGTTTTGACTTTATTTGGTCGTTAGTTACAGATTCGTGATATCAATGAGTTCCTTAATTATATTTATTGAAATTATTACACTTGAATTTATTTATGAGATGTTACTTTTTTTTTTTTTTTTTTAATTTGATTAGTGAGGGAGGGGAAGAACGGACCTGGCGGAGTACGCGGTGGCCGTGGTAGGAGTGGTGGATTCAACAGGGAGCAAAGGAACAATGATGGGCCTGCTAACGAAAACGGATATGCTGGAGGCTACAGACGCTCTGAAGAAGGAGATGGAGCGAGACGTGGTGGGTCTTCTGTTGGTGGATACCGTGGCCGTGGTGGTGGTCGCCGTGGGGGCTTCAACAGTGGAGAGTCTGGTGACTTTGAGCGCCCGCGTAGGAACTTCGACCGCCAGAGTGGAACAGGTCACGGGTAAGCAAAGCAAAGCAAAAGCTTCTTTAAATTGGTACACCCTTGTAATAATAATTTTGGTTTGTGATTTGTTGACACTTGTTGTTGAGTAGAAATGGGTTTAAACGTGATGGAGCTGGCCGTGGCAACTGGGGAACCAATGAGGATGAGATTCCTCCGTAAGTTTTTTTTTTAGATAAATCATTATTGTGTTTTCTTCGGTCGTGAAAATGAACTCTTATTGTTGCAATCACTAGAGTGACTGAAGAATCCGCAGCAGTAGTGGTGGAGGGTGTTGAGAAGGAAGGTGGTGAAGCAACTGACGCAAACAAAGAGACACCTGTTGAAGAGAAAGAGCCCGAGGACAAGGTAACATATTGAGCGCTTGTCTCATCATTGTGAAGTTGTTATGACTAATGGTGATTTTACTGTTTTTTTTTTGTAGGAGATGACTCTGGAAGAGTATGAGAAGGTTTTGGAGGAGAAGAGGAAAGCTCTGCAGGCAACAAAGATTGAGGAGAGGAAGGTTGATACGAAGGCGTTTGAGACCATGCAACAGCTCTCAAACAAAAAGAGCAACAACGACGAGGTCTTCATCAAACTGGTGAGTTTTTAGTATTTTATTAATCTTGTATTATATAATAGAGTGTGTGCTTATTGGACCTTGAAATGGTGTTGTTATATCAGGGAACAGAGAAGGACAAGCGCCCAGTTGAGAAAGAGGAGAAGACCAAGAAGGTTCGCTAGTTTACTTACTCCCAAGGATTAAAGCATTTTTTTGTTCAAAATCTATCTCATGCATATTGTGAATTATTGTAGTCGTTGAGCATAAATGAGTTTCTGAAACCTGCGAATGGAGAGAGGTACAGAGGAGGAGGGGGTTACCGTGGTGGAAGGGAAGGACGTGGAGGTCGTGGACCAAGAGAAGGAGGTGAAGGAAGAGGTCGTGGACCAAGAGGAGGAGGAGCCGATGGAGGAGAAAACCAGAGAGCTGCTGCTGCACCTAAAAGGGTCGCTCCTGCACCAAAAATTGAAGACGCCGCACAGTTCCCTACTCTAGGAAAGTAATGGCTCTCTTCTCTCTTGGTCCTTGAGCATCTGTGTCTGCACTCTTTTGGTTTTTGTAATCTCTCTCATCTGGTTTGGATTTTGTTCTTCTGATTCGATTGTTATTGTTATACCCTTCGTTTTGTTCTACGAACCCAATTTTGGGAGTTTTTAATATTAAGTTAAACAAGGCAGAAAGAAAAAAATCCATTCTTCGACCATTGTTTCTTTCTTAATGTTTTAGCTTTAAACATCATTGAAAAACACCACTTAGCAACTAAGTTTATTGTGTTCCAAGTACATTACAAAGAATTGAGAAGCTTTTGGACATAGTGATTGAAAAAAAAAACAAAGAACATAAAATGAAGAAGAGAGACGATGTTCACATTCGGATTAGATAATATATGTGTTTTCCAAAAGAGAATTAAGAAGAGCAGCAGCCTGATTGCTGGTTTACAGGTTGTCCTCGGATCTGGACGGTTGCTGGCTTGGATCCTCCTGAAGGATTACTCGCCATTCTGCAAAACAATCCGGACTTAGTCTACTCTACAAGTGTGACCAAATCTATGAGCTCAGTTGATGGGTGAATAATAAATTTACCTTGTCTTGATTGCAGCAGTCATGGCCATGAAAGCTTCTTCGACATTGGTAGCATTCTTGGCACTTGTCTCCAAGAACGGGATCCCAAGTTCATCTGCAAAAGCCTGTGTTGGCAGAACAAAACATTACAGTAAATCATCAAAAGACAAGAATGAAAGACCTTAACTACTGTGACGGACGAACTTGTGAGGCATAATTTTACCTTGGCAGTTTCAGTGGAAACAACTTTCTGTGATGTGAGATCGTTTTTGTTGCCAACCAGTAGCTTGTTCACATTCTCACTGGCGTAGCGGTCGATTTCGTTTAGCCATTGCTTGACATTGTTGAAGCTTTCTTGGTCTGTTACATCGTAAGTCACCTTACAAAAGAAAAACAATTCAGAGAATTCTATTGATGGGGATGTAAGATAATATGGAGTTAGAAATGTGAGCATACAATGATCCCATGAGCTCCTCTGTAGTAACTGCTGGTGATCGTTCTGAAACGCTCTTGACCTGCCGTGTCCCACTGCATAAAATTGGTGATAATAATAAATAAACAGAGTGAGCGTACAAATTTCAATCCGAGTGATCTGAAACCACTCAGGACAAACTTACAATCTGGAGTTTGATGGTCTTTCCATCTTGTTCGACAGTGCGGATTTTCTACAAAAGATCATTACAAAATTAGATTATACCAATAACCAATTTGATAAGTGGAAAGAAGAGGCTTACAAAGTCAACACCAATGGTGCTGATGTAGCTATCCAGGTAGGAATCGTCCTGTTGAAAACAAAATAAATAAAAGACACCAATCCAAAAGAGCAACAACAACAGCACTTAGTAATAAGTATAGAGAACTTACAGCAAACCTTAGAAGCAAACATGATTTGCCAACACCAGAATCACCAATTAGCAAAAGCTTGAACAGATAGTCACTGCAGTAGGTAAGAACAGAGAATCATCAACTATAGTTTTTAAATCGAAAAACATCTGTGTGTGAATTCAAGAGATCTCTCAACCAAATTTCTTAGATCTATTACGATCCACGATATCGATCAAACAGAATTATAACAAAGCCACAAAAACTGGTCATTCATCAATTAGAAGCTAAACTACTACAGAGACGCTGAAATTGATCTGAAGGAATATGATGAGGAAGGTTCTTACTATTCAGGATTCATGGGGGATCGAACTACCGGTAACAACAAAGAGGAGATTCCGCCGATCCTTCGTCGGTGAGAAGCGCGATTGAGAGACGTAAACGATGGCTATGTGTCGACGTCGTGTTTAAATACGTCCTTTTTCTTTTAATTGCTGACGTGTCCTTCCTTCAAAACCAACTAAGCCCGAAAGAGTATCAGTAATTGTCGGAAAGATAAACGGGAAACAAAACTCTAATAAGTTTTTTTTTTTTTTTTTTTTTTACTTTAAATTTCCATTTATTCATTTATTCAAAATGTACATCAGAGACAGACATACAAGAACTACAAAAGCTATTACAAACCTTAAAAATGAGAAAACCAAGAAGAGAGCAAAGAAATTGGAGGAGGCCGACCGGAAGACCGACGAGAGAGTATATCAAGCTTGGCTCTAATCTGGCGGGAGATGTCAGCAACCAGAGCAGAAGCCGGCCGAGGTGTCTGAGAATGGATCCTTGCATTCCTCTCTTTCCAGATGAAGTACAGAGCAGCCTGGAATGCAAGCTTGATGATTAAGGCCACATTAGAGTTTCCTGTCGGCCTCTTTACCCAACGAAGAGCTTCCGCAAAGGAGGGAGGAGGAGAAACATTGCACCTTGAGTAAAAGAAGGACCAGACCTGAGCACTGAAGGTACAATCAAAGAAGAGGTGTTGTCGATTTTCTTGAGCTTGACCACAGAGAACACACAAGGTAGGAACCCTCAAGCCCCAAGATACTAACCTATCTCTTGTTGGTAATCTATCATGAGCAGAGACCCAAGTCAGAAACGCATGTTTGGGAATGTACCCCTTAAACCAAACTGCCGCATGCCATTGCACCTCCGGAGCCTGATCAAACAAATGGGTCCACATTCTGGAAGTAGAGAAAGATCCCGTTGGAACCTCGTCTCCTATCTTCCACAAATACTTATCATCCAGCTCAGAGTTGACAATACCATCAGGAGGAGGAAGGCACTGTCTAAGCATTAAGAGAGTTGGGTTCCTACTACGAGAGCGCGCTAACCACCAATCTCCTTGAGTAATAGCCTCTCTCACGACTGCATCACGAGCAATACCCGAGATCCTTGGACCACTGTCACCAACAATATTAATCAAAGGACCCAACATTGTCCAGTTATCTTCCCAGAAACTGGCAGTGATGCCTGACCCGACATCACATATCAAAAAGGGTCTGGCATCTTCTCTGAGTTTACACAAAGCTTTCCAAACCCAGCTACCATGCTGAGTAGAATCAAGAGTCCAGAAGTTTTGAGAGCGAATCAGGTTTACCTTAACCCACGAGACCCACAGAGAACCCGCAGAAGTAAACAGGAGCCAAATCAGTTTAAGCCCAAGGACCTTATTCCAATCCCTGAACCGCTTGAGGCCCAGTCCTCCACATCTCTTAGAGGAACACACAGTCTCCCAAGCTACCCTTGCTCCCCTAGCTCCGCTAGGTACTCCTTTCCAGAGAAACCCGTTACACAAAGACTCGAGCTTACGAAGACAACTATTCGGTAATAGGAATATTGAAGCCCAGAAAGTAATGGTGGAGTAGATCACAGACTGTAACAACTGCAACCGACCCGCGAAAGATAGATGTTTTACTGTCCATGAGGACAGACGAGCATAAATCTTATCAATAAGTGGCTGGTAGTCCGAGTCAGTGAGCTTCTTTGTCGTCAAAGGAACACCGAGATACCTCACTGGGAAGGAGCCTTGCTTAAGGCCATACGTCTGAGCTATGTCTCTGTTTCTCTGCATATCGCCTCCATCAAAGAACACATCAGTCTTCCCTCGATTAATGCCAAGCCCCGAGACCTCATAAAATTCATCAAGAATACGGAGAAGGCTTTGAAGCGAGCTCTCGGTACCATCAAAGAACAAGAGGACATCATCAGCAAAACTCAGATGAGTAATGAGTGGAGCCTCACACTTGGGATGAATGCCGAAAAGCCCATTTACAGCTGCCTTGTCTAAAGATTTGGACAGGATGTCCATCGCCATCACAAATAAAAGGGATGAAATGGGGTCACCTTGCCTTAGACCTTTTTTCCCCGGAAAGCAATCTAGC
Organism: Raphanus sativus; assembly: GCF_000801105.2. Lineage (NCBI taxonomy): Eukaryota > Viridiplantae > Streptophyta > Magnoliopsida > Brassicales > Brassicaceae > Raphanus > Raphanus sativus. Next base: position 11,541 of record NW_026616476.1, on the reverse strand, counting down.
AGCTCCCCGTTGAAAGCGATACTGAAGGCTGGGGTAGTAATACACTCTCTGATCCATGAAATAAACGTCTCCGGAACGTCTATAGCAATTAAGACATTGAGCAGGAACTCCCAATTAACATTATCATAGGCCTTCATCAAATCTATCTGTAGACATCCCCGAGTGATAGGACCTCGTTTATGAAACCCCGAGACAAGTTCGGAAGCAAGCAAGACATTCTCACAGAGATATCTACCCTTAACGAAGCCGACTTGATTGGACTGAACGACGTCAGGAACGAACATCTTGAGCCTCTTCTTTAGAATTCTTGCTATCACCTTGTACACCGATGAGCAACACGAGACCGGCCTAAACTTAGACAACTCGTCGGCTCCAGTAACTTTAGGGATAAGAGCTATAGTGGTCAAGTTGAATTTCCTGAGCAAACGTCCTGAGGTGAAGAACTCCTTAACCGCAGCTATAGAGTCCTCTCCCACTACCTCCCAAGCATCTAGGAAAAACTCCACAGGGAAGCCGTCTGGACCAGGCGCTTTACACTTCGGCATAGAGAAAAAGGTATCTTTGATCTCTTCCTCCGTAGGAATCAAAATCAAGGCCTGAGATAGGGTAGCAGAACACCGGAAGGGCTGTAGCTGCCGAATGCCATCAACTGATAAGGGGGAGACATCGGCATTGGCTGATCCCAGCAGGTTCTTAAAATAGGCAACTGACATTTCTTTAATCTGATTTTGATTGTGGATCCTGATACCATTAGCATTTCTGAGGAACCTGATAGCATTCCAAGAACGATTAGCAATAACCGCCTTATGGAAGAACCTCGTATTCGCATCCCCTTCACTCAGCCATCTTATGCGAGATTTCAACTTAAAGAAGTTCTCTTGGGCAGAAGCAAAGAAAGACCAGGTTTCCCTAGCCTCATGTTCAGCTCTAATCAGAACCTCATCCGGCTGAGTGAGCATTGATCTCTGAATATTCTCCAGCTCCAAGAGAGCATCCTTTGTTCTCTGTTGAATATTGCTGAAACCTTCCCTATTGACCCTCCTGCAGCAGTCTTTCGCTCTTCCCATTCTCTGGCCAAGCATAAACATCTTCGAACCCACCATAGTCTGATTATTCCAGGATTCGCGAAGCTGAGGGAAGAAACTGGTATGAGTGGAGACAAAAGAAAAGTACTTAAACCCTTTTCTCCCTGTAGAGGCCTGCGGAGATAGCGAGATTAGAGCTGGGGAATGGTCAGAATCTCCCGGCGGATCAAATATCGCAACTGATTCTGGATATTTATCTAACCAGGCTTGGTTCACCACCACCCTATCTAACTTCCGCAAAATAGGATCTTCTGGTCTCCCATTAGACCAAGTGTAGAAAGTACCTCTGCTACTCAGGTCTGAGAGGCCATTAGACTCGAGAAAGGATCTTAGTGCTTCCATGCCCCTTAGGGGAAGGTCATAAGGAACAATCGAATAATGTTCATCCGCTGACAGAATTTGATTTAGATCCCCTGCCAGCACCAAAGGACATGAATTAACAATCGAGGATGAGCACACTTCAGACAGATCTGTCCAGAGACGCCGCCGTTGAATCTCACAGTTAGATGCATAAATGAAAGCCACTGTGAAACTTTCAGACGTAGCCGGATTGAAAACCCCACATAACACAAACTGGTCAGACTTCTTGTAGATAACCACTGAGATAGAAGGATCCCAAACCACCCAAATCCTTCCTAACTCCGAAAATGAGTAATTACATTCTGATCTCCATCCAGGAAAGGCTGACTGCAAAATACCAGACGCATTAACCTCTTGAACCCGCGTCTCCAAAATTCCCCCAATGAGAGGTCTATTACTAGTAACCCAATCCTTAATAACCCGTTGCCGAGGAAGACTGTTGAAACCTCTAACATTCCAAGAAAAAAGCTTCATTATTTATTTACAATAAGAATGAGGATGAGTTAAAAACGATTCCTTCTCCCACCCGAGGAAAGTCCCCGAATAGAAGAAAAAAGCTGAGATGCCGCTGCAGTTGGAGATGAACAATTCAACAGGGCTTGGCGCCTTAAGTCTTTCCTCGCTTTCCGCGCTGCTGCAGGAGAAGGCAAGAAAGGTCTCTCAGCTTCTGGATCCGGAGGAGATAAACCAACACCCTCTACTGAAGGTTCGTCATCCACAGTCAAGGAGGAACCAGGATTAAGAGGGAGAGTCAACGTCTTTGAAGCATCAGACCGATGAGAAATCACACGCACTTTCTGAGTCGAACCCTTACTTAACGCCTTCTTTCCTTGAACCAGTGTTTCAAAAGATGAACCAACCGGAGGAGGTAAACATGGAGCCACAACCACCTCCTGAACCACAATCTCCCCGTCTTCAATCTCCTGACCCACATCCTCTGAAACCTGAGCCACAACCTCTGAACCTTCTGTAACCTGACCCACAACCTCTGAAACCTGAGCCACAACTTCTTCTGTAACCTGACCCACAACCTCTGAACCTTCCAGCTGCACCTCCGGGTCTTTAACTAGCACCTGAGACACCTTCGATTAGGAAAGTTCTTGAAACCATTCTTCAGGATTGGATTAGGACAACAGTTTAGCAAGTGACCAAATTTACCACAGTTGCAACATTGAGGAGGAAGTCTCGGATAAGAGACATCTATTTTAACTGAGTAACCAAGAGAATCCCGTACTATCACTGCTGATGGGGGCGGAGCATCAAGAGATATCTCCACTTTCACCTTCGTATCACCAAAGTGGAATGGGTCCAAACGAGACTTCTCCGTATGAAGTGGTTCGCCTATACCACTGGCTATCACACTAATACCATCCAACGAGTACAACTGAGGCGGGACCTTCTTTAGAACAGCCCATGTCGGAGCCGAAACTAGATCCTCAGCTTCCAACGATGCATCTGGGTTCCAAAGATAAACAGACAGCGCGCAGTTGGCGACTTGCCAATATCCGACCTCCAGAATCCACTCACGAAGCTGGACCGAAGGAACATAGATGAGACAAGCCGTAGATGATACTGTACGAACGATAATGTCTCCCTTCTTCCCCCAAATAGGGTTTAGATCTGAGAAAACTTTACCGGAGATCGGCATACGACCATGAAATTTGCAGAGGATATGGTCTTTCCATGATTCTGAGGCGTTTAAAATCACTGAGGGTGGGGCTTGGACCACCGGAGTACCGTCTTCCTCAAAGGTTGGGGAAGAGATCTTCCTGAGGTTTCTGAGTGAGGATTTGAACCGCTGAGCATACGACGGAGCTCCCTTAGCAGGAATCGTCGGAGGAATTGAGGTTTGGGACGGAGTAAATGAAACAAGAGGCGGGAAAGCTGAAGGAGAGAGGACCCCTTCATCAGGCGGGTCTGGCGTGGGAGACGGAGCAGGCGCGGAAGACGACATCGGCGAACGGAGAGGAAGAAATTTCGGCAAACGGCCGAATGAACCGATATACGAAAAATAATCTAGATTCGGTACTATATAAAACTGAATTGAATATTAACCTCTTTAAATTAATAATCTATAAATTAATATTTTTATAAATTAATAAAATTTTATAGTTTTAAATTGAGTTTTTTGTTCAATTAGTATCTCTATAAATTAATTAAAATTATAGTTTTGGTGTAGTTTCAACATTATTAATTTATAGAAATTTCACTGTATTTAAAAAACTGATGTCAATATATAAAATATTAAACCGATCAAATAACATAAACCAATTAAGTAAAATATAGTATTAATATAGTTCTATGGATACTATATAATAGAATTGATAATATATATAGTTTATCTTATTGATGTCATTTTCATTTTTAATACATTAATTTGAATAGTTAGATGTTTTGTTTTAAATAAAAGTTTTCATTGACAGAAATTTATGCTAAAATTTTGTTATTTAATCTTATTTTTATTTTAAGAAAACTATAATATTTATTTTTTATTTTAAATAACTATTTTTCTTAAAATTTAATTAAAACAGAAAATATTGTGTTTTAAAATCTTAATACTGAAAATATTTATAATTTTAATCATATAAAGTAAGATATTATAAAAGATAAAATATGGTTAGTTTTTAATATTATAGCTGATTAAACAAAAAAAACGATAATATATAAACCAAGCCAAATTAAATTTGATATGATTTTAATATGATAACTAATTTTTATAAACTGAGATATTTAAAAAAAAATACTGGATCAATATTCGGATTAAACAACCCCAATTATACATTGTGTTCCGCATCACCATCAACCACTATGATAGAAAAAGGAGAGGCTAGAACTAGAATGAGAGACAGGAGTTCAAGAAGACCAAAACTGTTACAAAGCTAATCTGTCAAAGAGCAGAGGAGTCTCAAACTATATGAAAACTTTGTTCAAAAATAAAAGTAAGACTCTTTTCATATTTTAAAATAATTATACATTGATATTTATTGGTAATTGAATATGAAAATTAAATCTAGATATTGTTAATTTTTTTTGTTGTAAGATTATAATGATATTTTTTATCAGCTAGACTATAATGATATAAGTTCCAATCTTTCAATGTTACAAGAAAAAAAGTTCCAATCTTTCAACAAGTGTTTTTAATAATCAGTTTGTTCACTCACATAAAACAAGGAGCATCAATCTTTTAAGGTAGTTGCATCCAGTTTGATGACAAAACTCGGAAGAACTAACGAGAAAATGTGGACACAAAGGTATTTTACAAGAGCAGTAGTTCCTCAAGAATATTTGGTACTCAAACTGAGATAGTGATCAACATTCTTTAGACGACCCGATTCTGAAACAATAGGACACAATAGAGGTACCGATTCTGTCACAATAGTATTCTCCATATATGCTTTAGTCTCAAAAAGCTGTCGTTGAACTTCTTTTTTCTCATGACGTTTGACTGAAGGAAAAGCTTCAAAAGATAATCATAGAAGATCTCAAAGAATATCACAATATACCCAGACTGTCAGACATTCACACAAAATACAACAAACTTGTAAGTTCCTCTCCAAACCCTTATTACATACAGGACAAAACAAAACTGCAAACAATGGCTTCTGTTCCCACAGCCATTCTCCTCTCCATCATATTCTATCGTTTAAGAGTGGTTCAGATGCAGCAACTACAAAACAAACAAAAATAAAACTCAGATTAATTAACGTTTCTGCAAAATTCATTCTGATTAGCAAAACAAAAAATTGGTGCATTATTACCTTCATCAACATATCCAAGTTTCTCTCTAATTTCAGCAATAACAAGACGGGTCAAAAGCAACCCAGCACAAAGAGCCCCAACGACCAACATATAGAACACAGCTTCCCAGCCCAAAGTCGAAAGAAACCCGGTCAGAAGAGGACCCAAAGCCGCACCAGCAGATCCCGTCCCATCAATAATCGCAGTCACGGTCGCGAGCGCCCTCGAATCCCCTTGCAAAGACTTGTGCGTTCCGAGGTCCGCCGAGACCGCGGTTGTGATGAGTGCATAAGGTCCATTCACAAACAAACCGGCAACCATCATGAGAACGACGTTGACCGTCTGAGAAACACCTCCATAGGAATGGTACACGAGCATCGCTGGAATCGCTGCGTACATGAACGTTGCTGCGGTCGTAGCTCTTGCTTTGAATTTATCCGAAATGTAGCCAGCAAGAATCCCACCTACGATGCCTCCAACATCAAATAGTGTGGAGAGGTTTCCCGCTGTTTTCACAGACATATACTCTCCACCAATAGCTACAAATTAAAAAAAAAGCATGTAAGAACTTTATCCCAAATACTAAAACCATGATTAACCCCGGTCTGAAGTTCTTAGTTTCGGTTAAGAGACGGTTTTTAATTTTTTTAGATTTAAAAAAAAATGTCAAAGCTAAAAGATCGGGGTTAATCATGCTCTAAGCTCTCTGATCTGATCTCACTATCAAAAAAAACTTACTTGTTTGGCTGAGATAAAACGGTAACCAGTACAAGAACGTGTAAGCCACCAGCTTGGAGAAGAAGAGACACAACGCAAATGGTATAACACCAGGAATCATACAAGCTTGCAAAAGGCCAACACTTCTTTTATTCTCATACCTAAATTCACCATCTCCTTCTTCTACACTTCCTTCCTCTTCTTCTTCTTCTTCTTGATCTTCGACGTCTCTGTCTCTCTTAATGAACTTACCGGAATTAGAATTGATACCCGGAAACCCAACATCCTCAGGATAAGCAGCCAAGAACAAGTAAACAAGAACTCCTCCCAAAGACATGACAAAACCAGGAGCTATAAAAGACCAACCCCAACCGTATTGAAGAACACCAGCAGCTATCAAGGAGCCACAAATGTTCCCAACGGAAGTATGAGCGTTCCAAATCCCCATTATAAGCCCTCTCTTCCTCTTCCCGAACCAGTTTCCAACAACAGCCACGACAGAAGGCCACCCCGTCGCCTGAAACAGCCCCGCCGCCATCTGCATCGCCAGAAAGAACCAAAACGCGTGTACGTTCCAGAAATAACCCATCCCGAACAGACCGACGAAGAACCCGCTCCCGATCATTCCCCAAGTCAGAAACAGCCTGAGATCCAAAGTATCGCCCAGATGTCCAGCGACGTACATTCCCAGCGAGTAACAAGCGAGAAACGCCACGTCGATCTCTCCTAGCCTCGACGTGCCACCTTTCCCGTTAAACGGTTCCCATCCTTTGGACTGATCATCATCATCACGGTTTGCATCCGCTTCTTCCTTGACGAACACGTTTCCCAATGGCCAAGGATGCTCGTTGATATGGACATGAGCTTGAGGTGGGTTGGTGTTTGGCTCTGGGTGTAAAACGCTTTTGACTATGCTGCTGGGTTTTCGAGAGGCGTGATAACAAGCGTACGCGATGAAAGTGATTAGTAGAATCACGTAGCGAAACGTCTTTGGGCTCCAGTTTCTTCCTCTGATTCTCCTCAGGAGCAGAACCCCTGGTGGTGTCTTCCTCTTTGAACCTATAGCCATCTTCAAAAAAAAAAAATATCTCCAAATAATGAAAATAATCGTGAAAAAATAATCAAATACTTAAACCCATGTTTGTGTGTTTGAGAAATCAGAATCACGAATTTTAATTGGACTGGTAGAGAAAGATTAAAGGTGAGAGAGATATTGGCGGGAGGTAGAGAAAGAGAGAAGACGACGTCATATGCCACGTCATCCAATTCGTTACGGAAGAGCCAAAAGGCAGAACACGTTGACCACTTTGGTTTGTATGAAGCGACAGCGCCCTGACCGACGTCATCTATTTTTTTTTGTCCACTTTCAAGTGACAAAGTGAGCTCTGTTCTTGTTAGAAATATTCCTTTTTAAGCCCTTTCTCAAAAAAAAAGAAAAAAATATTCCTTTTTTTTTGTTAAAGCCTGTAACTCACGGCATGCACATTCTTCTGAGAAAGCAAAAGCTGTTAAATATATGTAGAACTGGTCCTTGTTTGATAATTAATGACATATGAGTCATGACCTCTTTAGAGCTTATTAGGTCGTGTTCATGTTTTATTCCTTTTAATTGGACTTTGTCATATACTGATTCGAATCTCGATTTTGATTTTGTGGAGGTGGTACACAACTTCGTATTATCATATAGATTATCCTAATTCTATCTAGTGAATCAATGATTTGTCTAGATAAACCGTTGGAATTGTATATATATTCATCATGTTTGGTTATTTATTTTATTATCTCCATTTTTTTAAAAATGTGACAGATATCTCTCGGTCTTCGGCAATTGGAATCATATAATAACTACGAACAGTATTTGTATCCATGTTTTGTTTGACAGTAGATATATAATTTTTTTTTGGTTAAGGAAGCATGTACCTGGACAGCTCTAGGTGTATTTATCCATTAAACCTCAACAATCTAAATACGGTACTTCATTTTCTGCATTTGGGGTGGTTTACATGATACGGTATCTTCTCATCCTATACAAAAAGGAAAGAAGAAGCAGAAACTTCAAATACCAAGAAGCGAAACCCCACAAAAGGAGAAACTCTGGAATTTTCAAGTTTAAAATGTTACTGAAGTCTAGAACTTCAAAGATCGATTAAGAACCACAACAAAGAATAACTCTCTTTATTAATCTTGAGAAACTAACTCAAAACTCAAGAACAAAATCAATCTCTAAAATCCCGTAAGTAATGCAACATCTTTGCACCTACTTATATATAAGTATTAGATAACTCCTAATCTTATTTAATAAATCTAGATAAATCCTAATCCACTTTGTAGACCATATCTCGGTGGGATTAGTATAACTTGATCATTATCTTATTTCAAGCTTATCCCAACATTGTCCCCCTTAAGCTTGAAATCTCTTTCTCTCACATCTCGAACTCCAATGTATCTCCTCATCTCTTTGTACTTCAGCTTTCCAAGTGACTTTGTGAGTATGTCAGCCTTTTGCTCAATCCCAGGAACATGCTCCACATCTACCTGTTCATTCTCTACACATTCTCGAATAAAATGGAACCTCCGATGTATGTGCTTACTACGCCCATGAAATACTGGATTCTTGGTGAGTGCTATAGCCGATTTGTTATCTATCCGAATGGTGACCTTCTCGCAGCTGCATCCAGTAATCTCAGCTAGTAACTCCTGAAGCCAAATGGCTTGTTTTGCCGCCTCTGTTGCTGCCATAAATTCAGCCTCACACGACGAAAGTGCTACCGTTTCTTGCTTCTGTGAACACCAGGTAATAGGACACTTCTCAAGATAAAAAATGTGACAAGTGGTGCTTCTCCCATCGTCTGCATCCGAGTTGTGACTGCTGTCACTGTAACCGATCAGCTTCATGCCATTTGCTCGTTCATATGTAAGACCGTATGTTACCGTTCCACGCAAGTAACGCAGAACTTGTTTGAGCAACGCATTGTGAGATTTCCTCGGCTCCTGCATATATCGACTGAGCATCCCTACAACAAAAGACAGGTCTGGACGCGTGTGAAGAAGATAGCGTAAGCATCCAATGCTTCTCCTATACTCCCTCTCACTGACTTGTTTCTCGTTTGGTCCCTTTGAAAGCTTCAAGTTTGGCTCCATCGGTATATGGCACAGATTACAGTCACTCATACCAGCTTCTTCCAGAATCTTAAGCGCATATCTTCCCTGAGACAAAGTTATCCCATCACTGTGCTGAGATACTTCGATACCTAGATAGTAGGATAACCTTCCAAGGTCGCTCATCTCGAACTTTGTAGCCATCTCTTGCTTAAACTCACATATCAACCCCAAGTTTGAACCTGTGACCAATAAATCATCAACATAAACCGCCACTATCAAAAGCTGCTCGTTCTCCTTTCTCTGATACAGAGACGGCTCCTTCGAACAACGAACAAAGTTAAGGCCTCGAAGTATCTTATTCAACTTGAAGTTCCACGCCCTTGGAGCCTGCTTGAGTCCATAAAGTGCTTTGTTAAGCTTGTACACTTTACTTTCACTTCCTTTAACCTCAAACCCCTCTGGTTGTCGCACATATACTTCCTCTTTGAGCTCACCGTGAAGAAAGGCAGTCTTAACATCAAGATGGTGTACTTCCCAGTGGTTTGAGGCAGCAAGAGCTATGATAAATCGTATGGTCTCGATGCGTGCAACAGGCGCAAACACCTCGTCGTAATCGATCCCATGTTTCTGTACATATCCCTTGGCTACCAACCTCGCTTTGTACTTGCTTATGCTCCCGTCTGGATTCCTCTTAACCTTAAAAACCCATTTGAGTCCAATGGCTTTAGCTCCATGCGGCAACTCAACCAAATCCCATGTTTTGTTTTTGACTATAGATTCAATTTCGTCCTCACAAGCTTCTACCCATTCTTTATGATCTTTGGCTTCATTGAAGTCCCAAGGTTCCTCGTTGATCATAATCAACAGTCGCTCTCCTTCCAACTCAGCAAGACATACATAGTCATTAAGATACTCAGGTTTCCTACGATCACGTGTTGATCGTCTTAGAGTCTCCTGCTCATCATCTTCGTCCTCTGTTTCACTCACTTCTCTGTTTTCCTCCTCTGTATTTATATTATCTCCTTGTTCACTCATAACTCGAGTTACTCCATCTTCTTGATCATCTTCTTCCTCTGTTTCAGACATAATTTGATCGCCAAGCTTCTCAAAGCTTAGTCTGAACATCCCAGTGTTACTGTCTTGTTTCCCATTCCAGTTCCACTTCTTTCCTTCATCAAATACGACATCTCTACTGACAGTTATCTTTCGGCTAGTAGGATCTAGGAGACGGTAAGCTTTCGATCCTGGTTCTGTGCCAAGATGAACCAGCATCTTACTTCTGTCATCAAGTTTCTTTCTCCCAACCGTCTCTGTCCTTGCGTAACCTATGCAGCCAAAGACACGAAGATGCGAGAGATTCGGTTTTCTTCCTCGAAGAACTTCATACGGCGTCTGTGGAGTTGCCAATGACCTCGTAGCTACTCTATTAATTAGATAAGTAGAGTGTCTCACTGCTTCTCCCCAGAGGTAGTTTGGCACATCCATATGCTTTAGAATGCTTCTAGTCATCTCCATAAGCGTTCTATTGCGTCTCTCAACCACACCGTTTTGCTGCGGTGTATACGGTGCAGTAAGGTGTCTCTTGATGCCGTTTTTCTCGCAAAACTTCTGGAATTCATTTGATGTGAACTCCCCTCCTCTGTCAGTTCGGAATGTTTGAATAGTTGCTCTTGTTTCCTGTTCCATTTGTGCCTTGAACATCTTAAACTTATCAAACGTTTCCTTCTTTTCTTTCAAGAGAATGGCCCACATGTAGCGTGAATAGTCATCTATGATTACGAACACATATCTCTTCTGCGCAGGTGTAGGGGGCGTGATTGGTCCGCATAGATCGCCGTGTATCAACTCAAGAGGTAGAGTTGCTCTAAACATGCTTGCTTGAGGGAAGCTCTGTCGTGTCTGTTTTCCTCGTAGACATGACTTGCAAGTTTCTTTACTCAATGCTATCTTTGGTAATCCAACTACTAGCTCTTTGTTTGCCATCAACTTCATAGTCTCGATATTAACATGTCCCAACCGTGAGTGCCACTTATCTGTCTCACTTGACGCAATCATCTGTAAGCACTTAATCATATCAACTTCGATAATCACCTTGTATAAACGATTTCTAGCCCTCTTTGTCTTAGTGATCACGTTTCCATTGCGGTCATACAGAGTTAGATAATCATCTTTCATACGAACTTCACACCCAACTTCTGTGGCCTGCCCCAGACTTATGATATTGGACTTCAAATCAAGAATGAAGTATACGTTGTTGAGAACCTTCTTATCACCATTCTTCAGCAAGAACCGTACTGAGCCTTTCCCTTTTATTTCCACACGCGAGTCATCCCCAAACTTCACCATTCCATTAATCGTCTCATCAAGATCAAAGAAGAATGATCTATTTCCACTCATATGGTTGCTAGCTCCATTGTCTAGATACCACAAGTAGGTCGAGTTCACATTAGTCTCAAGTAAACTCGGTTTCACCTTCTGCTCGTTAAGATATACCACCTCGTGTAGCATCAAGTTGTCAGCCTCTTGTGTGTCATCTTCC
>NW_026616475.1:0-24667 GCF_000801105.2 Raphanus sativus | reverse complement strand
AGATCACATGAGTTTTTCCATTCTTCTCCTGCCCTAGTACAGCTCCCACAGCATAATCACTAGCATCACACATGATCTCAAAGGGGAGATCCCAATCAGGTGGTTGGACTATGGGGGCACTGATGAGTTCATTTTTCAGCTTCTTGAAGGCCTCAAGACACTCTACTTCAAAGCTGAAAGTGGCTTCCTTACAAAGCAACCTGGTCAATGGTCTAGTGATCATGGAGAAGTCTTTGATGAACCTCCTGTAGAAACCAGCATGTCCAAGAAAACTTCTGATATCTTTCACTGTCTTAGGTGGAGGCAAACTGACCATAACCTCAATCTTAGCCTTGTCCACTTCAATTCCCTTCTCTGAAATCTTGTGCCCAAGCACAATCCCTTCTTTGACCATGAAGTGGCACTTCTCCCAGTTCAGCACAAGGTTGGTGTCTTCACATCTCTGTAGGACCCTGCACAAATTTGACAAACAAGCAGAGAACGAAGATCCATAGACAGAGAAATCATCCATAAACACCTCCACGACATCCTCAATAAGATCAGAGAAAATTGACATCATGCACCTTTGAAAGGTGGCTGGAGCATTACATAGTCCAAATGGCATTCTTCGATATGCGAAGGTACCATAAGGACATGTGAATGTCGTTTTCTCTTGATCATGGGGATGTATGGGGATTTGGAAGAAACCAGAATACCCATCAAGAAAACAATAGAATGGATGATTAGCAAGTCTCTCAAGCATCTGATCAATAAATGGCAATGGAAAATGATCTTTTCGAGATGCAGAGTTCAGTTTTCTGTAATCAATACACATTCTATGACCTGTGACAGTTCTTGTTGGTATCAATTCATCTTTGTCGTTTTTAATCACAGTGATTCCACCTTTCTTTGGGACAACATGCACAGGAGATACCCATTTTGAATCAGAGATAGGGTAAATAACCCCAGCATCTAAGAGCTTAAGAATCTCCTTCTTTACAACATCCTTCAGGTTAGGATTTAACCTTCTTTGATGCTCGATAGAAGTCATTGATTCATCCTCTAGATGTATCCTATGCATGCACAAAGATGGTGAAATTCCTTTGATGTCATCAAGTGAGTAACCTATTGCTTTTCTAAACCTTTTAAGTGTTTTCAAAAGTTCAGACAATTCAGTTTCAGTAAGTTCACTACTCACAATGACAGGATAGGTTTCATTGGGACCAAGAAATGCATACCTTACACCATGGGGAAGAGGTTTTAGTTCCACCTTAGGCGCCTTGAGCTCACTCCAGTCATCTTGCTGGATGTCTTCATGTTGAGTGACTGCAGCCTCTTGATGAACCTTCTGTGGCAATTCCTCAAACTGATCCTTGCCATTAAATCCCTTGTGTGAATCCAGCATCAGTCCATATGCAGTACTAGCCAGGTTCGCAACCACTTCATCATCTCTCTCAATGGTAAGGGCATGCTGTAAAGGATCCTCTATTGATAGCTCTTCAAGGAGCTCATCAGCAAGAGCATCCATCTCATCTATGTAGAAGATTTGTGCCTGCATGACTGGTCTCTTCATCACCTCCTTGATGTCAAAATGGAGAATGTTCCCTTTACCCAAATGGAGATCGATCTTGCCTTCTTTCACATTAACGATAGCTCCTGCTGTGGCTAAGAAAGGTCTACCAAGGATCAAGGGGTCTTGAGCTTCTTCACCCATCTCAAGCACCACAAAGTCTGTAGGGATCTCACAATTTCCTACCATCACTGGAAGGTCCTCTAAGATACCAACAGGGTATTTCACCGAACGATCAGCTAACACCAGAGAGAGTCTACACTTCTTGTACTGAGTGAAACCAAGCTTCTTAGCAACAGACAAAGGCATCAAGCTCACACTAGCTCCCAAATCACAGAGACATTTCTCAAACATCATGGGTCCAAGAGTACAAGGAAGTGTGAAGCATCCTGGATCCTCTAGCTTTTTTGGAACATCAAGCCTCTGAATTATGGCATTGCACTCATGAGTGAGAATCATCATACCTTCCATCTCTTTCTTCTTTGATGCCACGACATCTTTCAGGAACTTGCTGTATTGAGGAACCAGCATGAAAGCATCAATGATTGGCATTGTGATCTGAACCTCACTCATCTGCTTTTCAAAAAGAGCTTTGTACTTCTCCAGCAACTGCTTCTTGAACCTACCAGGGAATGGAAGTTTGGGTTCATAAGGAGGAGGGACAAAAGCATTCTCCTTTGCTGGAGGAACAACTTCACCATCCTTTACAGTCTTCTTCTCCTCTCCAACCTTTCCTTTACCCTTAGCTTCCACAATCTTCTCCAAGACCTCATCATTAGTCTTCTCATCAACAATAACCACCTCATCATCTATGTTGATGGCCACCCCCTCACCTAGTTTCTCAGCATCCTTGGTGAGAGTTCTAGGAGGTAACTCCTTACCACTCCTAAGTGTGATAGCTTTGGCATCCTTGGGATTCTGCTCAGGTTTTCCAGGTAGGGAGCCTTGTTGGCGATTTTGCTGAGTGTTCATGGAAGCAAATTGGTTCTCCAAAGCTCTGAACTTGTTGTTGAGATCATTGTAGCTCCCATCAATCTTGTTGTGAAGGTTTTTCAGCTCATAACTAACATGCTTCTCACTTCTAGTCTGTGACTCCAAGATTTTTTTCAGAAGTGCATCAGTGCTGCTCTCTTGGGGTGTAGAGCTAGATGGAGCAGGCTGCTGTTGAGAAGAGGGCTGCCCTTGGTTGGAAAAACCAGGAGGAGGGTTTTGCTTTTGCTGATAGCCACCTTGGTGGTTGTTCCTAGGCTGGTATCCATTCTGCTGGTTGTTAGAATAAGGTCTCTGCTGATAGTTGTTGTACTGAAAGTTTGGCTCCTTCTTGTACCAAGTACCATTGTTGTTGATAAAACACAGCTCTTCCTGACCTTCCAGACCATCAACCTCATTGACAGCAGCTGGTATCTCTTGCTGTGGATTACCAACAAAGTTCATCTGAGCTTGAGAAGCTTTATCAGCAATGAGGATGTCAATCTTGTCCTGCAAAGCCTTTATCTCTTTTCTTGTTTGCTTGTCTGCGGACCTATCAGCTCTGTCATGATCCCCACTGTAGACAGCATCACTCTTGACCATGTTCTCAACAAGTTTCCCTGCCTCTTCTTCTGTTCTGTCCAAGAAGTTCCCATTACTTGCAGTATCCAATCTTGCTCTGTACTCAGGTAAGGCCCCTCTGTAGAATGTGCTAAGCAAGCTTCCCTTGTTGAAACCATGGTGTGGGCATTGAGCTAGGTAGCCATTGAACCTTTCCCATGCTTCACTGAATCCTTCCAAGTTCTTCTGCTTGAATCCGGAAATCTCATTCCTGTAGTCAGCTGTCTTGGAAGTAGAGAAAAATTTCTCTAGGAAAGCTTTCTTGCAGTCATCCCAAGTGGTGATTGAGCTGCTTGGTAGAGACTTCTCCCACTGACGTGCTTTGTCCCCCAAAGAGAAAGGGAAAAGCTTGAGCTTGAAAGCATCCTCTGATACACCATTGGTTTTGGATAGACCACAGTATCTATCAAAACTGTCCAAGTGGTCGAATGGGTTCTCTGCAGCCAGGCCATGAAACTTGTTGTTCTCAATCTGGTTCAGCAACCCTGACTTGATCTCGAAGTTGTTTGCTGCCACAGCTGGTGCTCTGATTCCTAGAAGGTGGCCATGGTTTGTTGGACGGTCATAGGCACCAATAGGTCGAGCTGGTGGGGCGTTTTCGCCGCCATTCGCTTGTGGGTCAGCCATTTCAATGTTCGGATCCTGTATGTGAGCCTGTTGCTCCTCTTCTCTCCTTTTTCTAGCACACTCCCTCTCTAAAGCTCGGATGTCTGCTGCTCGTGGAACTAGGTTTGTTGGACCCCTGCTCCTCAAGTTCATACACCTGCAGATCAAAAGGGAATCGAAAAAGGAGAATCAGTAATCAGCAAAGTGAAAATGATTTAGTCTCAAGCAAGCTACTAAAACTCAATGTTCAAATCTACTCAGAATTTGGCAACGGCGCCAATTTGATGTTAGGAGTTTTGAGGCTCCTAAGTCAAATGATAGTAAAGCGGAAGTAAAATGTCGAACCAGTTCTAAGGGATTTCAAGCACTAAGAATGCAAGCACTTACTTAATCTAAATGCAACAAATGATTTAAAATGATTTCAGAATCAAATAACTACTATGATGACAAGATAGAAATAAAGAGCAGTAAATGAATGACTTGCTTAAATATGATAAAAGAGAACTCATGGGCACAGGAACATGATTTCGGGTGATCAAGTATCAAACAAGGATGACAAAATGATGAATCAAACATACGACCTTAAGCCTAAACACGATCCTAAGCAAGCTCTATATCTAGATGAATGCTCATTTGCTAACACATCTCAAACATCAAATCTCTTTGGCTGAATGATATGAAAGCAATCAGTAAGAACAGGTTTATTAGCTATCCTAACACTCTTAACAACAAGTGTCTTTGGCAAGATGCATTAAGAGCCTAGCAGAGTTGTCTCAGACATTTCAACAAACACCTTTTGGGTGGGAAATGTCTAGAGATCAACTTTCGAATGATCAAATCGAAAGAGGCAATAAGAACACTCTACTAGCAAGGCTTGAGATTGATCTACACTAAAAACATCCTTGATCTAACCTAATCACCCTAGTCTCCCTAACCCATGAATTCAAAAGGGAACTACTCACTAATCTTCATGTTAAACCTTAAACCCATACTGGATTTCAGATTAAACATGTAGATGAACACAGGAAATCAAATAGAAAATCAATAACAAGAGAACAATGAATCCAAAAGATGAACTTTCCAAGAGTATTTTGTGGTTTCTCTTCAACAAAAGATAATCTGGCCAAAAGTGGCTACAATCAGTCTTAAACTTAGGTTTTCAGAGTGCCAAAACGACATAAGTAATTGCAAATAGGTCCTTGAATTAAAAAGAAATTGCAAATAAGAAACACGCAGCGACCTCCCCAGGTCGCTCCAGCACGTCGCTCTGGCCCTTGGAGCGACCTCGGATGGTCGCTGTGAGAGGTCGCTCCGGGATATTTTCTTCATCTTCGAGTCACGTAAAGCCGAGCGACTTGGAGTGGTCGCTCTAGCTTTGGTCGTCAAGGTCGCTCGGCTGGAGCGAGGTCTCACAGCGACCTCTGCAGGTCGCTCCAGCCTCTTCTCGTCCAATCATCCTCCTTTTCACACCTTTTGAGCTCCAAATGCATCCCAATGTCTCCAAGAGCTCCATAAGATGCTCCAATACCTGATAAGGACTCTTGTATGCAAAATGCAACCTAAACAAGGCTAGAATCTAACCTACATGATGAAAATGCATGAAAAGGAATGGGTGAAACAATGCAATTATGCAAGACATCAGATGCATGATGTCGATTTTTACTGATCTGATCGAAGACATAATGGAGGTTTTCATGGACGATTTCAGCGTCTATGGAAGCTCCTTTCATGTCTGTTTGTCAAATTTGTGCAGGGTACTGAAGCGATGCGAGGAGAAGCATTTAGTGCTGAACTGGGAGAAATGCCACTTCATGGTGAGAGACGGGATTGTTCTGGGACACAAGATATCCGAGAAAGGCATTGAGGTGGACAAGGCAAAGATCGAGGTCATGATGAGTCTGCAACCACCAACTTCAGTGAAGGGAATCAGGAGTTTCTTGGGACACGCTGGTTTCTACAGGAGGTTCATCCAAGACTTCTCTAAGATCGCGAGACCACTCACTCGGCTGCTCTGCAAGGAAGCTCAGTTTGCCTTTGACAGTGACTGCTTAGCCGCATTCCACACGATCAAGGGAGCTCTAGTCAGTGCACCAGTTGTCCAACCTCCAGACTGGGATCTCCCCTTTGAGATTATGACAGATGCAAGTGATTTTGCAGTGGGAGCAGTCCTTGGACAGCGTAAAGACAAGAAGCTTCACGTGATCTACTATGCAAGCAGAACTTTAGATGAAGCTCAATGCCGATACGCAACCACAGAGAAGGAGCTCCTTGCCATCGTGTTCGCTTTTGAGAAGTTCAGATCCTATCTGGTTGGATCAAAGGTGATTGTGCACACAGACCACGCGGCTCTCAAGTACCTGCTCACGAAGAAGGATGCTAAACCGCGGCTCTTAAGATGGATTCTCTTGCTCCAAGAGTTTGATCTAGAGATAAGAGACAAGAAGGGGGTTGATAATGGAGTGGCAGATCATCTCTCCAGGATGAAAGTGTCAGATGAGACAGTTCTTGATGTGGAACAACCGATGGAGTACGTCAATGCGATTGGTCTGCGCAACATGGAGCAGTCGTCACCTGCCATTAAGGACTGTTCCCGCGTAGAAGGATCATTCGTTGCAGTGATCCAGAAGGAGTACCCGAACCTTCCATGGTTTGCTGAGATTGCCAACTTCTTGGCAGCTGAGAAAGAGCCTTTGAGGTTCACTGGGAATGAGAAGAGGAAATTTCTGAGGGAGGCAAGGCACTACTTCTGGGATGAGCCGTATCTCTATCGGCAAGGCAAGGATGGGATCTTCAGGAGATGTGTTCCAGAGGCTGATATTCCAGGGATCCTTCACCACTGCCATGGTTCCTCTTATGCTGGTCACTTTGCCACCTTCAAGACTGTTTCCAAGATCCTCCAAGCCGGTTTCTGGTGGCCCACTATGTTCAGAGATGCTCACGCCTTCATATCTCGATGCAATTCATGCCAAAGGATGGGGAGTATAAGTAAGAGAAACGAGATGCCTCAGAACTACATCTTGGAAGTTGAAGTGTTCGATTGCTGGGGGATCGATTTCATGGGACCTTTCCCAGTCTCACACAAGAATGAGTACATCCTAGTTGCTGTGGACTATGTCTCCAAGTGGGTAGAGGCGATTGCTAGTCCAACCAATGATGCGCGAGTTGTAACCAAGATGTTCACCTCCATCATCTTCCCAAGATTTGGAGTGCCTAGAGTGGTAATAAGCGATGGTGGAACACACTTTATCAACAAGTTGTTCCAAGGATTGCTGAGCAAGAATGGTGTGAAACACAAGGTTGCAACCGCCTACCATCCTCAAACAAGTGGTCAAGTGGAAGTTTCAAACAGAGAGATCAAGAACATCCTGCAGAAGACTGTCAACACCACCCGCAAGGATTGGTCCCTTAAGCTTGACGATGCTCTCTGGGCGTACAGAACAGCCTACAAGACCCCTTTAGGGACCACCCCCTATCATCTGGTCTATGGCAAGGCGTGCCACCTACCTGTTGAGCTAGAGTACAAGGCGGCTTGGGCTGTCAAACTACTCAACTTCGATATCAAACCTGCCAAGGAGAGGCGAACCATTCAGATCCACGAGTTGGAGGAGATCAGGCATCTGGCCTATGAGAGTTCTAAGATCTACAAGGAAAAGACCAAGGCGTTCCACGACAGGCGGATCATCAGCAGAAGCTTTGCTCCGAACGATCAGGTTTTACTCTTCAATTCACGGGTTAAGCTGTTCCCTGGAAAGCTTAAATCTAGATGGTCTGGACCTTTCACCATTAAGGAGGTTCGCCCTTATGGAGCTGTTGTGTTGCTGGACACAAGAGGAGGAGAATTTGTTGTCAATGGTCAGCGTCTCAAGCCATATCTTGCTGACACAACAATCGCTGAAGGTGTAGAGATACCCTTAAGCGATCCCCCTCAAGCCTAATCGGCTCATTGAAGTCAAGCTAGTGACAGAAAACAAGCGCTTGGTGGGAGGCAACCCACTGGTGAGTGTAAATATTGTTTTCTTTTTGTCTTTATCTTTCTAGGAACTAACTTGCAGGTTGAAAAATCAAGAAAATTCGAGATCACTCCAGGAGAGCACTCCAGCGGTTGTTCCGCCGATTGTTCCCAGGTAAGTTCTCGAAACAAAAAAAAAAAAAAAAAAAAAAAAAAAAAAAAAAAAAGAAAAGGGAAGGGGAAGCGGTTTTGATTGGCTTTTAAAAGCCCAAACATTCCACTCCCCACTATCTCTCTCTCTCTCTCGCCGCAAATCAACCCACCCCTCTCAAGAACCCTAAATCGCAAACTCTCACCCTTTTGATTCAATCTTCACGATTTTTGGTTCCACCTCTTGGGTTCTCTAGAGATTGGTTTGTTTTGCAGGAATCACCTCTCCACTCAAGGTAATCGGACAAGAACTCTCCCCCTCTTTGCGCATGCAAATCGCGATTTGGGAGTGATTTCTTGGATCCTCTTTTTCCTTTAGGCTTTGCGATTTACTCCTAGATTGTAGCTCTTGATAGTATACTTGCTACTAGGATTGAACTCATGATTGATTTTAAATGGAAGAGGAACCGATTTGTTGCTTGTGATTCTTGGCCTTTGCGATTTCTACTGTTGAGATTGAGGCTTGTGTAGGTTGTCTAGTAATCGATGGACTTGGATAGAACAAGAAGATTGGATTGTTCCATCGTTTCTAGAACAACCAACGAACTGTGCTGATATTGCGATTTTGTTTTTGTCTTGCAGATGCCTCCAAAGATGCGGAACGCACGGTCCACCAAGAGCACAGCTTCTCCAGCCGCGAGTGCTCCACCTGGTTACCCATGGCCGAACAAGACTGAGGGCGCGCCCATCGACCTGAATGATCCGATTCTCCTTGACTTCAACGTTGAGGGATGGGACAAGGAGTCGGCAGCGATATACAACAGGCTCCTCCTAGCAGAGATCTTGCCCACCCGATTCGTGCACCAGCCAACACTAGGCACTATAGGCCTTGATACTGAGGTGTTCGACACGATGCAAGCTATGGGAATCATGCCTCTCTGCTACCAGGCCCATGCTCTCTACCCAGACTTGGTCAGGCAAGTGCTCGCGACGTGCAAGATCACTTACCAGAACCCCAATGCGCCTACATACGAGAACTGCTCCTTCTCCTTCATGGCTGATGGCAAGTTCTGCACCATCTCTCTCAACGATCTGAACACGCTGCTCGAGATTGCAGACACGCCAAAGGGGGTTTCAGTGGAAAAGAAGTTCAAGCCGGCAGACACCTTTTGGGATCTCATCGCAGCCGGCAAGTTCACCTCTCGCAAGGCCTATCAGTCGCAGATCCGGAACCCTGCTATCCGGATCATCGCCAAGATTGTGTCCAATGTCTTGTTCGCGAAGGAGTACACCTCCAAGATCACGAATGGAGAGCTCCAAGTTCTCTACACGGGACTTGAGGACGAGATGCGCAGAGAGAACATCACCCCGATCCAGGAAGTCAAGACCAACCCAGGGTATCATCTCATCTCCATGTTCGCTGAACGCAGAGACACACTGGTTCGAACTGATGATAAGAAGGATCGTTGCGGCAGTCTGCTCACACCCTTGTTCCAGCACTTCAACATCAACCTCAGCTCTTACACGGTCGTCTCTGCGATTGAGTACATCGATACTCCTTACCTGATCGCATGCCACATCCTGCGCGACGAGACCACCTACAAGTTCCAGGACAAAGAAGGGAACCCTCTGTACTGCAAGCTCCCTATGCCTGGGTTCACAGACTTCTTATCCTTGGAGAACATTGTGTTCTCACTCGCTGAAGAGCACCTCTGCGATGATCCGAAGGCACCGGTTCAGCACGATGATGAAGACATGGATGATGTGGAGCATGTGACTCCACCGGCTGATGGTGAGTATGACTTGGAGGACTTCACCGATGTGACTGATGATCACGCCTACAGACGCTGGATGGTTGATTCCCAGAAGAAGAACAACAGCCTCATGAAGAGGATACTCAGGGCGATCACAGGCGGCTGCATTGGAGCGCAGGAGGAGCGTACGCCGCAGAGAACAAGGCGCCCAGGCAAGGAACACGCGGGAACTTCGACTGGAGCAGAGAGACTGCCGAGGAACAGGAGGACAGCTGGTCACTCCGGTAGCGGCGATTCAGACTGAGTCCGAAAGGACTATTTCTATCCCTTGTCTTATCCATCTGAACTATTTATTTTTCATGTTATTTGCTTCTGTTTGGTTTGTTTCAGCTTCCTCTGATTTATTTTCACAACCAGGGATGGTGTGAACTAAGTCTGGGGGAGCGATTGTACTATATTCGCTTGTGTGCTTTTTGAGTCAGTCAAAACTATTGTGGGAATCAGGACCTTATTTGTGATGCTCTTTAACCACCTCGTGCTTTAACCTTCTTATTCAGTGACCTTAGCAGTGATGAAAGACCCACACATGGACCTGGAACACCCTGACTTATCTCATTTGACACTCCAGAAGTTCTATACCGATCAGGTTACACTGGGCAGATTTAACTCCACTTTATCTGAACCTAATCTGGACTTTAATTCTTCTTGTCATGGGCACTAGATCAGGGTAGAATGAGAACTACACTCAGGACTTCTTATCCGATTTTTATCCCTCTTGCTGTTCCTGAGTGGCTAGCTCATCTTTAGCTAGTTCCCACCTTGAACCCTGACCTTTAATTCCACCCTCATGCATTTGCTTTTCTAGTACTTTATGTGCAGATATGTGCAAAAAGGTCGGAGAGGAAAGGATCGACGCAGTTCTTACTCATCAATGCTCACACAGTGGAAGCAGGCAGAACAACCGGAGTGCTTGTTCCAACACGGAAGGGAACAACCGAGATGCCTGTTCCGATACCATGGAGAACAACGAGAAGTAAGTGGATAGAACAGTCCAGAATGAATCACCAGTGGCATCATATACATCACTTGTTACCTCCTTGCTCGTCACCCCAGCATTTTGTAATTCAAAAAAAAAAATATATATATATAATAATATATATATATATTATTTATGTTTTTGCTTTGATTTACTGGTGACGAGAAGGGGAAGAATCTATGATGCATGCCATTGGGGAAGTTGGGAAAGTAATGGTGGTTTCAGTGAAGTGTTCTGAAGGGGAAGTTGAATCGCGCAGAGCAGCCTTATGATCGATCTATCGGAGAGCAGTCCGATTAGCAGAGATGAGTAAGGACTGTGGACCTCAATGGAGCCGTCCTCTCACGACCATTTTGTGCGATATCCTGCACCCGCTCTTGGTAAACCCTAAACACTCTTGAACTCCACCATAAAAGTTAGCCTGTTCTATACCTAGCCCGTTCTCTCTGAGTAGAGCCTATGACAAGAAGCTCGCGCTGATCTTAATTGAACATAAGGAGTTTTGTCTCGAAAGTGTTGCCTTTTCAGGTTTGAGATGTAGAGTAAGGAGCCGATCTTCGAACAGTGATCAGGGGGTTCTCAGTAAGTGTGTGTGGTCCTAATCTACAGCTTGTATGGTTCAGAGATTTGTGGTAAGAGTATGGTTGCTGAGAATAAGCGAGTTCCCACGCTTTCAAACCTTTCTCCCTGTTCTTGATACTTGCCTTGTTCGAGGACAAACAAGGATCTAAGTCTGGGGGAATTGATATATGGTGTTTTTCACATCATTGTATATATGTTTTCATTTGTTTCAAGTCACTAATTCGTGTCAGTCTAGTCCCTTTTGACCTTTTACAGGTCTGGAATTAGCAGAAGAAAGAAGAGAAGGTGCCTGATGAAAAGAAGTCCTTTTGGAGCATCCCTGCGGAGAACACTCAAGAGAACAGTCCCGAGATTGTTCTCTCTCAAGCGGAACAAGCAGACGGAGTGATCCGGAGATTGTTCCAGACGAATATGGAAACTCCCATTTCAGGAATTAAAGCCTTGTTGCCCTAATCTCTTTTCTTCTGATTGGCGCCTCCATATAAAACGCCACCCTATCTATTTTCTATTTTTTCTTACGCTAGTTTTTGCAAGACAAGTTTCATACTTTTGGATTCAAGCTTTTTGTAAGGGCGACGGCTCACCTCTTCATTTCGAAGAACAACCTGAACCCTAGTTTTATTCTTCTTAATCTGATCATGAGTATTTCAGTTTCATCTGTTGTTCTTCTCTGCATCATGATTGAGTAGTCGACTGTTGATCTAGGGTGATAGAGTGCATTCGCGACTGAGCATAGATAGGTTATCATTTAGTAAATCTTCATTCATTCATTGTTTCATGCCTGCGTTAAACTGAACATCTAGCGTTTGATCCCAAGTAAATCTGTGCATCAAAAGTGTAATAGGTTGCTAGATCCTGTATGAATGAGCACTGCATCCTTAGCCACACAAAAGTAGATGTTAAGGTGCATTGTGAACTAATCGGACCTGTTCTCTAAAGCTTGCAATCGATCTTCATCCCAACGACAGTTAGGTGGTGAGATCGATCTGCAAAGTGATCACTGCCACGACAGTGGAGTGTTCCAGCTGAGTGATCCGAGTTCTAGATAGAACTGCATCGAACCTGAATAGTTGCTCGGTCGTGATTGAGATCACTCGCATTCATCCTAGATTGACCCCTTTTAACTTGAATTCATTGCTTGTGCTTTTTACTTGCTCTCTACGTCACCTTTTAAACCAAATCATTATCTCCTTCTTAGCTTGATTTAGAAACTCATAGAACTAGAGTGTAGACTGGTCCTCTGGATTTGAATCTCAAATACTACAATTGCAACTGTTAACTTGGCAGTAGCAAGGATTCATTTTTAGTGTATCACTCATTCAACCACTGAAGTAGATAAGGTCTAGGATGCTTTCCAGTTTTCAACCCAAGCTTCTCTACAAGCGCTTCACTTGCAACGTTGGTACAACTCCCACCATCAATCACCAAACTACAGACCTTGTCATAAACTGTGCAGCGAGTGTGGAAGAGATTTTCTCTTTGATCAGTCTCCTCTGGTTTGGTCTAGACTTGGAGAGATCTTCTTGTAACCAGGAGCTGTCCACTAACTGGATAATCAATCTGTTCTTCCTCTGATGCAACAGCTGGTTCTTCTTCTGAAACGACTTCACCATTGTCTAAAAGGATCATCACTTTCTTGTTAGTACACTCATTGGCATAATGCCCAATGCCATGGCACTTAAAGCACTTCACATCTCTGGACCTTGTGGTGGTTGATTTTCCCTTATCATCCTGCTGATATCCCTTGAGTTCTTCCTTTGTTTTCACAAATGGTTTCTCATCTTTGGTAGTGGACGGCTTGTAGTTGTTGCCATAGGAGCCCTTGGTTGGATTCTTTCTCTTTAGTTGTTGCTCTATGAGGATGGACTTGTGTAACAACTCAAAGATATCCTCATACTCATACATCTCTATGCGATCCTGAATATCTCTGCTCAACCCAGCCTGGAAACGAGCCATGGTAGCTTCAGCTGATTCATCTACACCACCCTTAAGCATAAGAGTTTCCATCTCCTGATAGTATTCCTCTACTCCCCTTGTTCCTTGGGTAAGTCTTCTGAGTTTTTGATGCACATCTTTCCCATAATAACTTGGGACAAAGCGTTTCTTCATAAGAGTCTTAAGTTCGTACCAGGATGCAACTTGTGCTTCTCCAGTTCTCCTTCTTGAAGTAACAATCTGATCCCACCAATGCAACGCATAACCATTGAACTCAGTTACAGCAAGCCTCACCTTTTTCTTTTCCGAATAGTCTTGGCAGTCAAACACTAACTCAATCTTCTTCTCCCAATCAAGGTAGTCATCGGGATTGCTAGTGCCTCCAAAGACAGGTATCCGAAGCTTAAGGTTTCCAAGACGATCATCAGGTCTGTCTCTTGGTGCTCGTCGAGTGGTATGTCTACTTTGAGACACTGCACGGCCTGATCTGGTTTGAGAAGCTGCTCGTCCTGACCTGATGGACCTTTCTGATCGATCTTCATCCGTGCTACGACCAGAGGAGGAGTCTAGATCATTAGCTACTGCAGGTCGTTTTCCTCTCCTCTTCTCTCTAGCTGCTCTCCTAACCTGTGAAGTATTACCTAAAACATCATTAGTAGAACGGGTAATCCCAACAAATTCAAGTTTTTTATCCATCTCGTTCATAAGAGTAGCTATCAAGGCATCCATCTGAGTTTTATCTAGTCTAGCTGCTGGTCTCCCCTCTCGTTCCTGGTCACTTTCAGACATGGCTTCCTGTTAAGAAACTTAACAAGAAAAGTAAGTAGACAAGAATAGGTAGCCGAAGCCTCACTGGTGTTTCTCTCAAGTGTTTCTCTCAGGTTTTGGTAGTGAACAAACTCTGTGAATCCAATAGCTCAGCAGTGATCAAAGTTCAAACTTTCAGAACAAATCCCCCCACCCCAAAGAGAAGAATAGATAGACAGTATTAAGAGATTTAGATCGCAAGGAGCTTTACCACCAGAGACTGGATTTCTCTTCAGTCTGGCTGGATTTCTCTTCAGCCTTAGATACTTTGATCTTATTATTATTTTTTTTTAACTGGTCGGCCCCCTCGCACTATTAGATAGACAGAGAAGAGTACAAAGAGTTTGATTGAATCAAATAAGGTTCCCAAAAGAGAAGAAAGAATTCGAGAACAAACCCTAATCAGAAGCCCTCAAATCTGCTCTGATACCACTTAATGAAACCCTTACTGGTTTGAATCCCTTTTGATGATCTTTGAGGGTGATTTGGTTTGTGGTTTCGTTTGGGAAAGATAGATCAATGGTTTCTTTGGACTGATTGGTTAGATGGGTGATGGTTTGTGGAAGAAGGTAGAGATGGTTGTTGATGCTTCAGTGTGAGATCGATGGGAAGATCAAACACTTGTTCGATGTGCTTGTGATCGAGCAGGGCACCGCTCAGACGTGATCAACAAGCAAAATGCAGAGGACTTTACTCCTAAGCAAACAATGTTCAAAGATGAACAAAGGATTCACAAGTTTTGAGAGTTTTTGATAAAAAGAGTGAATGAATCTTATTAGAAATCGACATAAGGTTTATGTAGAACAAAGAACACGTTTTGATTTATTGAAAACATAAACTTAGACTTAAAACTTGTAGAAAACTTAGGCAAGACCAAAGACTGAGTAATTGAACATCTTGACTTCGGTTTGGTCTTGATCTTCGATTGAATCCGAGTTTGGTTTGAAGCAAACCAAACCAACAATTGCTTCATTCATCTTTTTGGTTTGTGATCGAGTGATTGGCCCACTAGGAAACTAGAATGGGTCTTGATCCATCTTACCATCAAGGTTTAGCTCGCCATCAGTGTTCAGCTCATCCTGCTTCCCATCAGTCTCACTCAGCTGGTTTAGCTCACTTGTCTCCTCATCAGTATCAGTGAGCTGGTTCAGCTCATTTGTTGCCAAATCTTAAGCAATTCTAGGCTTGGTTGCATCACAGGATGAACCACGATTTAAGAAGCTTTATTTGGAACCACTATTCAGGGGAGAATAACCAGGAAGTTAAATAAATCTCATAGGAGTTGTGAGTAAGAAGATATCCCACTTTCTATCAAGATGATTCCAGATTAGCCTGTTCGGACATATGGCAATATCTTCATGATTCTTATCAAACCAGGATGAACCACGATCTAAGAAGCTTTATTTGGAACCACTAATCAGTGGAGAAAAACCAGGAAGTTGAATAAATCTCATAAGTGTTGTGAGCAAGAAGATATCTTACCTTCTATCCAGATGATTCCAGATTAGCCTGTTCGGACATATGCCATTATCTTCATGATTCTTATCAAACCAGGATGAACCACGATCTAAGAAGCTTTATTTGGAACCACTAATCAGTGGAGAATAACCAGGAAGTTGAATAAATCTCATAACTGTTGTGAGCAAAGAAGATATCCACCATCTATCCAGATGATTCCAGATTAGCATGTTCGGACATATGCCATCTTCATGATTCTTATCAAACCAGGATGAACCAATATGTAAGAAGCTTGATTGGGAACCACTAATCCGTGGAGAATAACCAGTAAGTTGAATAAATCTCATAGGAGTTGTGATAAGAAGATATCCCACTTTCTATCCAGATGATTCCAGATTAGCCTGTTCGGACATATGGCAATATCTTCATGATTGTTATCAAACCAGGATTAACCAATATGTAAGAAGCTTGATTGGGATCCACTAATCAGTGGAGAATAACCAGGAAGTTGAATAAATCTCATAGGAGTTGTGAGTAAGAAGATATCCCACTTTCTATCCAGATGATTCCAGATTAGCCTGTTCGGACATATGCCATTACTTCATGATTCTTATCAAACCAGGATGAACCACGATATAAGAAGCTTTATTTGGAACCACTAATCAGTGGAGAATAACCAGGAAGTTAAATAAATCTCATAGGAGTTGTGAGTAAGAAGATATCCCACTTTCTATCCAGATGATTCCAGATTAGCCTGTTCGGACATATGACAATATCTTCATGATTCTTATCAAACCAGGATGAACCACGATCTAAGAAGCTTTATTTGGAACCACTAATCAGTGGAGAATAACCAGGAAGTTGAATAAATCTCATAAGTGTTGTGAGAAAGAAGATATCCCACCTTCTATCCAGATGATTCCAGATTAGCCTGTTCGGACATATGCCATTATCTTCATGATTCTTATCAAACCAGGATGAACCACGATATAAGAAGCTTTATTTGGAACCACTAACAGTGGAGAATAACCAGGAAGTTGAATAAATCTCATAGGAGTTGTGAGTAAGAAGATATCCCACTTTCTATCCAGATGATTCCAGATTAGCCTGTTCGGACATATGGCAATATCTTCATGATTCTTATCAAACCAGGATGAACCACGATCTAAGAAGCTTTATTTGGAACCACTAATCAGTGGAAATAACCAGGAAGTTGAATAAATCTCATAAGTGTTGTGAGCAAGAAGATATCCCACCTTCTCCCAGATGATTCCAGATTAGCCTGTTCGGACATATGCCATTATCTTCATGATTCTTATCAAACCAGGATGAACCACGATCTAAGAAGCTTTATTTGGAACCACTAATCAGTGGAGAATAACCAGGAAGTTGAATAAATCTCATAGGAGTTGTGAGTAAGAAGATATCCCACTTTCTATCCAGATGATTCCAGATTAGCCTGTTCGGACATATGGCAATATCTTCATGATTCTTATCAACCCAGGATGAACCAATATCTAAGAAGCTTTATTGGGAACCACTAATCAGTGGAGAATAACCAGGAAGTTGAATAAATCTCATAGGAGTTGTGAGTAAGAAGATATCCCACTTTCTATCCAGATGATTCCAGATTAGCCTGTTCGGACATATGCCATTATCTTCATGATTCTTATCAAACCAGGATGAAACACGATCTAAGAAGCTTTATTTGGAACCACTATTCAGTGGAGAATAACCAGGAAGTTGAATAAATCTCATAGGAGTTGTGAGTAAGAAGATATCCCACTTTCTATCAAGATGATTCCAGATTAGCCTGTTCGGACATATGGCAATATCTTCATGATTCTTATCAAACCAGGATGAACCACGATCTAAGAAGCTTTATTTGGAACCACTAATCAGTGGAGAATAACCAGGAAGTTGAATAAATCTCATAGGATTTGTGAGTAAGAAGATATCCCACTTTCTATCCAGATGATTCCGGATTAGCCTGTTCGGACATATGGCAATATCTTCATGATTCTTATCAAACCAGGATGAACCACGATCTAAGAAGCTTGATTTGGAACCACTAATCAGTGGAGAATAACCAGGAAGTTGAATAAATCTCATAGGAGTTGTGAGTAAGAAGATATCCCACTTTCTATCCAGATGATTCCAGATTAGCCTGTTCGGACATATGGCAATATCTTCATGATTCTTATCAAACCAGGATGAACCAGTATGTAAGAAGCTTGATTGGGAACCACTAATCAGTGGAGAATAACCAGGAAGTTGAATAAATCTCATAGGAGTTGTGAGTAAGAAATATCCCACTTTCTATCCAGATGATTCCAGATTAGCCTGTTCGAACATATGCCATTATCTTCATGATTCTTATCAAACCAGGATGAACCACGATCTAAGAAGCTTTATTTGGAACCACTATTCAGTGGAGAATAACCAGGAAGTTAAATAAATCTCATAGGAGTTGTGAGTAAGAAGATTCCCACTTTCTATCCAGATGATTCCAGATTAGCCTGTTCGGACATATGCCAATATCTTCATGATTCTTATCAAACCAGGATGAACCACGATCTAAGAAGCTTTATTTGGAACCACTAATCAGTGGAGAATAACCAGGAAGTTGAATAAATCTCATAGGAGTTGTGAGTAAGAAGATATCCCACTTTCTATCCAGATGATTCCAGATTAGCCTGTTTTGTGTTGAGATGAAGCAATAAACTAGATGAGTATGATGACAAAGAAGAGAAGAGATGAAGAGGAGAACCCGGAGTGATCAAGGAAGTCCAAGTGAGCTTGTCCGTACAGTTTGGTCAAGAGTGACCTAACTTACCTTAGAAGACAAGTCATTGGCTAACTTGAGAAGGAAGGGAGTCTCACCACACTTCAAATAAAAGAAGATGTCGACAAAGGAGCAAAAGAGACGTTGGAGCTTGATCAGAGAAGAGTCACGGGTGGAGTTAAGGAGAGATGACCGTTTAGCACCTGTCATTGTCACTCATGCTGAACGAGCCACTGCGCAAGATCAGTCCCCAATTGTTTAATCTTTTAGCTTGTCAACTTGTCTTGTTTGTCTATCATATTTGTCTATTTAAAGACATGTATCCATGACTAATTAAATCAAGGAAACATATTCATCCTTCTCACTCTCTCTCTCGCAAACATGTTTCTCAAATTCTCTCCTTTGATTCTCAACTAAACTCATCAATCTCTCATCATATAATTCTCAATTCTCACATGGTATCAGAGCTTTCTAGCTCTTGAGACCTATTTCTCTTCCGCAATTTCTCTGTGTTCTTGCTATTTTAAGTAAAGTTCTTGGTGTTCTTGGAGTGTTCTTCATTTTCACCTCCAGAATTTGCCAAAAATAGCAAAGTTCATCTTTAAATTTCTTTTCACAAAACTCTCTTGATGGATTCTGCTGGTGAACACTCACGGATGGTGACCATTCCAGTTACTCTCAAGGGAGCTAACTATCTACATTGGGCGAGGCTAACTAAAACCGCTCTTGGAGGCAGAGGGCTCTGGGAGGTGGTTGAAGAAGGCAGGAGCAACAAGAAGAAGACTGTCCTAGGAGAGGATGGCAAAGAAGTGGTGCAAGCTGAAGCTGATGACAAGAAGCGAGTTCAAGAGGATCTCCTGGTCTTGTCTATCATCCAACACAGCCTTGAGGCATCAATCTTGGAGTCTTACGCCTACTGTGAGACTTCAAAAGAACTATGGGATACACTCCAAAAGGTGTTTGGTAATGTATCCAACATTAACCGAGTGTTTGAAGTCAAGAGGGCTATCAACAACCTGTGTCAAGAGGATACTGAGTTTGATAAACACTTTGGGAAGTTCAGATCTCTATGGGCAGAGCTGGAGATGTTGAGACCAGCAACCCTTGACCCGGATGTACTGAATGAGAGAAGAGAGCAAGATAAGGTCTTTGCCTTGCTATTCTCTCTTAACCCCGGGTACAATGAATTGATCAAGCACATACTGAGGGGAGTTAGTCTCCCATCTCTGGATGAAGTGTGTGCTCAAATCCAAAAGGAGCAAGGCTCAGTTGGTCTCTTTGGAGGAAAGAAAGACCTTGTGATAGCCAACCAAGCAGAAGGTGTTGCTAACAAAGGTCACTTCAAACCTGAAGACAAGAAGGTGTGGGTGTGTGACCACTGCAAGAAGAAGGGGCATGGGAAAGACAAGTGCTGGATACTCCATCCTCATTTGAAGCCACAGAAGTTCCGGACTGGTAACAATGAAGCAAGAGCTAACTACTCAGGCGACATGGGTGAACCCGGAGCAGTGAGTGGAGGGGAGAAAGCTCTAGCATCCAGCTCAACCATGAGGAACCCCCAAGATGAGACTATCAAGCGCTCAGACATTGAAGCTCTCATCAAACTCCTCAAAGATAACTCTGGTAACAAATTTGGTACCTCTTTTCATGCGCTTATCAGTGATATCTCCATGAATGCTTTAACTAGTTCTAAGTTGATAAAACCTCTAGTTATAGATTCAGGAGCTAGTCATCACATGATTAGTGACCTGACCTTAATTAAAAACATTGTTCCTGCTCTAGGACATGTTATGATTGCAAATGGGGATAAGATACCAATTAAAGGCATAGGTGATCTTAAGTTGTTTAACAAGGATTCTAAGGCTCTTTACATGCCTAGCTTTGCCTCAAATTTGTTATCTGTAAAAAGAGTTACTAATGATCTTAAGTGCAGTGTTACATTCACGCCTAATGAAGTGTACTTTCAGGATATTGAGACTAGTAGGTTGCTTGGCAATGGTGTAACCAAGGGAGACTTGTACTTGCTGGAAGACACCAAGACCTCAACCGATTTATCTTATGCTTTAAATTCTGTTTCAGCTTTACCTAAAGATGTATTGTGGCATGCTAGATTAGGACATCCTCATTCTCGTGCTTTGAACATCATGTTGCCTAGTATCTCTTTTAAAAGTGACTGTGAAGCTTGTATCTTAGGGAAACATTGCAAGACAGTGTTCCCTAGATCAAGTAAAATTTATGAAAATTGCTTTGATCTTATTCATTCTGATGTTTGGACCGCACCATGTGTATCTAGAGAACATCACAAATATTTTGTAACATTCATAGATGAAAAGTCTAAGTATACTTGGATAACCTTATTGCCATCAAAGGATAGGGTCTTAGAAGCATTCATAAATTTTCAAAACTATGTCACTAATCACTTCAATGCCAAGATTAAAATTTTGAGATCAGATAATGGAGGAGAATACACAAGCAAGGCATTCAAGCAACACTTAGCCAAACATGGGATGATCCATCAAACAAGCTGTCCTTACACTCCACAACAAAATGGGGTCGCTGAGAGGAAGAATAGACACCTTATGGAGGTAGCCAGGAGCATGATGTTCCATACAAGCATGCCTAAAAGATTCTGGAGTGATGCTGTTACAACCGCATGCTATTTGATCAACCGGATTCCTACCAGGATCCTACAAGATCAATCTCCTTATGAGGTATTGAACAACACAAAACCCTCTATTGAACATATGCGTGTGTTTGGTTGCCTTTGTTTTGTCTTTGTTCCAGGAGAGCAAAGAGATAAGCTGGCGCCCAAGAGTACAAAGGCAGTGTTCATTGGATATTCTCCTCATCAGAAAGGGTATAAATGCTTTGTACCAGAGACCAGGAGGGTCTTAGTCTCCAGGGATGTCAAGTTCTTGGAATCCAAAGGATACTATGATGGAAACAGTTGGGAAGATTTGGAGAATCTATCTCAATCTGCTTCAGATAGAGCATCCAACCTAAGAAGAGTCATGGAAAGTCTGGGCATCAGTGTACCTGTTGAGAGAGCATCAGAAGAAGCACCAGTGACACCAGCAACTACTCCTGAGGTTACTCACCTTGATCATGAGGGGGACAATGAAGCTGAGCATCAAGAGGAGCAGTCAGCAAGTCCTGATCAAGCTGAGCAACAAGCTGAACAGCATGCGCATGAGGATATTACACAAGAGACTCAAGAGGAGCCTACTGTGAGTTCAGGACCTAGTGGTGAAGAAGGCAACACTCAACCAGCCTTAAGAAGAAGCACTAGAGTCAGGCAGCCAGCAGCAAACTGGAAAAACAACAGAGTCTACTTCAACTCCCAAGCAGTAGCTCATCCCATCCAAGCAGTGTGCTCTCTAGCACAATACCCACAAGAGCATGTAGTGTTCATAGGAGAGCTGGATCAGGAATATATTCCAAGATCATATGAGGAAGCTATGGAGCATGCAGAATGGAGGGAATCAGTGGGCAGTGAGTCAAGTGCCATGATCATCAATGATACATGGTATGAGGCAGAACTACCAAAGGGCAAGAGAGCTGTGACTAGTCGGTGGATATTCACTATCAAGTACAATGCTGATGGTACTGTGGAAAGGCGTAAGACAAGGTTGGTAGCAAGAGGCTTCACTCAAACCTATGGAGAGGATTACCTTGATACTTTTGCGCCAGTTGCAAAACTACACACCATAAGGATAGTCCTATCCTTAGCAGTCAACTTAGAGTGGGATCTATGGCAGATGGATGTGAAGAATGCATTCTTACAAGGAGAGTTGGAAGATGAAGTTTACATGAAGCCACCTCCTGGTCTTGAACATTTAGTGAAACCGGGCAATGTTCTCAGATTGAAGAAAGCTATCTATGGTCTAAAGCAATCACCAAGAGCCTGGTATCACAAGCTAAGCACCACACTCAATGGGAGAGGCTTTGTGAAGTCAGAAGCTGATCACACCTTGTTCACACTCACCAGCAAGAGGGGAATCATTGTGATCCTAGTGTATGTGGATGATATCATCATCACTGGCAGTGACAAGGAGGGGATACTTGCAACCAAGACATATCTCAAGTCATCTTTTGATATCAAGGATTTGGGAGAGCTCAAATATTTTCTAGGCATTGAGATATGCCGATCCAAGGAAGGACTATTTCTATCTCAAAGGAAGTATGCTTTGGATCTACTGAAAGAGGCTGGTGATCTAGGAGGAAGAGCTGCAAAGACTCCACTAGAAGATGGGTACAAAGTGATGCGAGAGGGGGAGATTGATAGCAAGCCATATGGAGAGGTGAAGCACTATAGAAGAATGGTGGGAAAGCTTATATATCTCACTATCACTAGACCAGATATATGCTTTGCAGTTAATCAAGTGAGCCAGCACATGCAAGCACCCAAGATACACCATTGGAACATGGTTGAGAGGATACTAAGGTATCTAAGAGAGGCGCCAGGACAAGGAGTGTGGATGGGATGCAACAAGAGCACAGAAATCGTTGGGTATTGTGATGCTGATTGGGCAGGAGATAGAGTTGATAGGAGATCAACTACAGGCTACTGCACCTTCATTGGAGGCAACTTAGTGACTTGGAAAAGCAAGAAGCAAAAGGTTGTGTCATGCTCAAGTGCTGAGGCTGAATATAGGGCAATGAGGAAGCTAACCAGTGAGTTGATCTGGATCAGGAACCTGCTTAACGACTTGGGCATAGTGACTTCATCTCCAATCACCATGCACTGTGATAACCAAGCTGCAATACATATAGCATCCAACAATGTGTTTCATGAGAGGACTAAACACATTGAGGTGGATTGCCATAAAGTGAGGCAGGCTGTAGAGCAAAGGATAATCTTACCATGCTATACAAGAAGTGAGGATCAGTTGGCTGACATCTTCACCAAGGCTGCTAGTACTAAGGTTTGCGAGTTCATTCATTCAAAGCTTGGACTCGTGGATCTTTCATCTCAGTGATCCCCTCATCATGAAGTGTTCTACTCTTTCCTTGATATGTTTTTGTCCCACTGGGTTTTGCATATCAAGGTTTTAATGAGGGAATGCTTCATGATCTTCCAAGCTTGACTTGTTCCACATGGTCAAGCTTGAGGGGGAGTGTTGAGATGAAGCAATAAACTAGATGAGTATGATGACAAAGAAGAGAAGAGATGAAGAGGAGAACCCGGAGTGATCAAGGAAGTCCAAGTGAGCTTGTCCGTACAGTTTGGTCAAGAGTGACCTAACTTACCTTAGAAGACAAGTCATTGGCTAGCTTGAGAAGGAAGGGAGTCTCACCACACTTCAAATAAAAGAAGATGTCGACAAAGGAGCAAAAGAGACGTTGGAGCTTGATCAGAGAAGGAGTCACGGGTGGAGTTAAGGAGAGATGACCGTTTAGCACCTGTCATTGTCACTCATGCTGAACGAGCCACTGCGCAAGATCAGTCCCCAATTGTTTAATCTTTTAGCTTGTCAACTTGTTGTTGGAATTCATGAGTGTTTGTCTCATGTCAAGAGAGTATTCAGTTAACTTGTAACTGAATCCCCTTCAACCAAGCAACAGGAACTCACCATTAAAAGGAAAAGACAACCAACTGGTGGTTGAATCCTCTTAAACAGCCTACACTATACCCAAGATCCTAGATAGTAAACTGGTTATGTGTGGCAAATAATCTCTAGTTTGAATCTAATCCTTGAGAAGTGATACAGCACTTTAGAGTTTGTTCACTTAAGAAGAAAAGAAATTAGAATCAGTAATCTAGAGCTTAAGAGAAGATAAAGAAGAGTTTAGAGTGAATTTTACAAGTATTAGGCTGCCTTAAGAGAAAGAGAGTTAAGGCAGCCTCTAAATCATTACTCTAAACTCCTTACATTGTGAATATTGTTTAGACACAAGCAAGGGAGAGAGAGGCACGAAATTAGACTGAGAGAACTTGTATTGATACTGAATAAATGTTACAAGAGGTGGTGAAGTCTTTAAATAGACAATCACTTGCAATAAACAATGATTAAACAAGGGAATGACTAAACAAATATTATTGTGGGGTTTCTGATGAAGCCAGAAGGATGCAGCCAAGGTGAATCTCGACCAGAGGTAGTGAGAGTGACAGGAGAGAGGTTTACACAGCCTGGTTGAGTGAAAGTGACAGGTCCAGCTGCTTCTCTTAAGCAACATGTGACTTCTTCTTTTCAAATTCAAACCAGGCTCTCTTATTTAAATTCAAACATATTTCCCTGACTTCTCAGAGGTTCCCACGTCCATATATGTTTCCCAAACTCCTTTCTTGCCTTTCAAGGTAAGTTAGGTCAAGATAGTAGCTGGTGGAGCAAGACTGCACAATCAGAACCAAATTGGCTTCTCTTGATGAATTCTCTTTAGATCATCAACCAGCTTCTTCTTCTGGTCATTCCTTTATTTATTTCAACACTCCCCCTCAAGCTTGACCATAGGAGATCCTTGGGCA
>NW_026616474.1:0-24672 GCF_000801105.2 Raphanus sativus | reverse complement strand
GCTTGCGCTGAATCTTCCAAGGCAAGGATGCGACTGCTTTGGAGTGCGCGTCCTGAAGATCGCGAGGCATAGTTTCCCTTGTGTGTTGTATTTTATTTACTTTTTCCATTAGGGACCTTTGTTGTTTGTAACGTAGTTTGAACTCTCTGCATTCGGATGTTGTTTCCTTGTTTTCCTTCGGAACTAATTGCGGAGTTTTGGCCGCTATTTTCCCGGTTTGGGATTTAAACCTTCATCCTTATTTCGGCTGGTCAATCCTTTACCAGGTGGTAATTGAGGCAAGGAACTGGAGTTTAATCATCGAGTAACTCGCTGAAGACAGGAGCTTCGCTGGGGACGATTCTACTCGCTGAAGGAGAGGACTTCTCTGGAGGCGAATCTGCTCGCCAAAAAGGCTTCTCCTAATCATAATTTTGCTCGCTGAAGCGATGTTCCCACTCAGATTGCGATTTTGCTCGCTGAAGCAATGTTCCCACTCAAGTTACGATTTTGCTCGCTGAAGCAATGTTCCCACTCAAGTTGCTAGTGATGGTGATTTGGTTTGTTATAGCTGCGCCGGTGAGGGCTGCCTACGTACTTCCTAAGAAGATCAAGCATTCGTAGTTCGATGGGATCGTAAGAGTGACGCTGCGTTGCACTTACTCGATGATTTTTTTTTTTTTTTTTTTTTTTTTTTTTTGGTTATAGCTGCAGCCGGAAGGCGCACTTACTGAACTATGTGGTTTTGAAGTGTGAAATTATGGAGAGTATCGCTTTAGATGCAGGATTCCAGGCACGGGAACTGCTTCACCGGTTGACGTTTCCAGGCGATAGACTCCAGGTTTGATCACTTGTGTGATTTGTATGGCCCTTCCCAATTAGTTCCAAGCTTGCCAGCCTTCCACTCTCTAGTTTCTCGAAGACTTTTCGAAGAACGAGATTCAACCTTGCTTAGAGGGCGCGGATGACCTTCTTATTATAGTAGCTCTCGATTTGATGTTGGTAGTTCTGGATTCGGAGCAGAGCTTGATCGCGGCGTTCTTCGATTGCGTCAAGTGCGTCGAGGAGCATACTTGATTGAGCTCAACGTGTTGAGGCATTCGAGATCTTCGGAGACTAGTTACATTAACTTCGGCGGAGCCATTGCTTCAACGCCGTAGGCCATGGAGAATGGAGTGCACTTAGTCGCGGAACGAGGCGTGGTGCGGTGAGACCAAAGGACACCGTCTAGCTCGTCGGCCCAGCAGCCTTTTTTCAAATCTAGTCGTTTCTTTAAGCCGTCGATGATCGTACGGTTGGATGACTCTGCCTGGCCGTTACTCTGCGGGTATCACGGCGTTGCGGTATTCAAAGGATTCTCCATTTGTCGCAGAAATCGCGAAACTGATGCGAGATGAACTGTGATCCGTTGTCTGTCACGATCTCGTAAGGAAAACCGTGACGACAAATAATGTTGCGCCAGACGAATTTCTGAACTTCATTGTCGGTGACGTTGGCGAAGGCTTCCGCTTCGATCCATTTGGTGAAATAATCAGTCAGGACGAGAACGAAACGCTTGCCTCGTGAATTCGGCATGGGCCCGATGATATCCATTGCCCAACGCATAAACGGATCGTGGGTGCGTGTCTTTGGCATTTATCACAGCGTTTGGCGTAGGATTCGCAGTCTGTGTTTAGTGTGGGCCAGTAGAAACCTTGGCTTCGAACTTTAAGTGCTAGAGCTCGTCCTCCGGAATGATTACCCGCCGCGCCTTCGTGATTTTCAGCCATGACCAGTCGCGTTTCGTCGCCTGAAATGCATTTCAGGAGGACCTTGTTGGCGTTCCAACGGTGTAGTTCGCCCTCGATGACGACGTAATGGGCACTGTGCCTTCAGTCTTCGCGCTAGCCACTTATCATCTGGAAGGTTGCCGTGTGCTAAGTAGTTGATCAAATCGGTACGCCAATCGGGGGTTTCGTCTGATGAGGGATCGACGTTCATATCGGCTGTAACAGCTACCGCAGAGACAGAGGAGGTACTCGCGCTTTGTGCCGTTATGCTGGGGCTCTCGATCCGATGAATGGGAATTGTCCGCATGATCTGATCGTGTAGCTTGCTCCCAAGGGCTGCTAGAGCATCAGCGCAGACGTTCTCTCCTCTCGGGACTTTGGTGAGTTCGAAAAATTCGAAGTCTTTCGTGAGGTCCTGAACAAGCTTGAGATAGGCGTCCATTCTTGCATTGTGAGCATCGTACTCGCTGTTATATTGACTGGCGACGAGCTGAGAGTCGCAGTAGGCACTGAGGCGTTTGGCTCTTGCAAGGAGAGATTCGTACTCAGCCTCGTTGTTGGAAGCGGGAAAGCCGAAGCTAAAAGACTGTCTTATCAGTTCGCCGGTTGGGGATTGAAGCTGAACGCCGGCGCCGGATCCTTTATTGGTTGAGGAGCCGTCGACGTGCAGAATCCAATTGCGAGATGACACGGCCAGATCCTGCTCGAGTTCGGGTGTGAGTTCGATCAGGAAGTCAGCGAGGACCTGGGACTTGGCTGCTGTTCGGTTCTTGTATACGATGTCATGCTCGCTGAGCTCCATCGCCCATTTCGTTAGCCGCCGAGAGTGGTTGGCGTTCTGCATGATTGTTCGGAGGGGCTGATTGGAGAGAACTTCAATTGTGTGAGACTGAAAGTACGGGCGGAGTTTCCTCGCTGAGTGTACCACTGCAAGCGCCATTTTCTCGAGGGTGGGATAGCGGGTTTCAGCTTCGGTCATGCGTTTGCTCGTGTAGAAGATCGGTTTTTGCTCCCCCCGATCTTCGCGTATGAGCACGCTGCTGACGGCGATAGGTGTGACGGCAATATAGAGGGTGAGAATGTCACCTGCTTCTGGTTTCGAGAGTGCTGGAGGAGTAGTCAGATATCGCTTAAGTTGGCCAAAGGCCTCCTCGCATTTGTCGTCCCAGATGAATCGTTTGTTTCCTCGCAACAATTCAAAGAAGGGAAGACACTTATCGGTAGATCGCGAGATGAACCTGTTGAGCGCTGCTATTCGGCCAGTGAGGCGTTGCACTTCTTGGCTGTTCTTAGGGCTTGGGAGATCGAGGATCGCCGATATCTGTTTGGGATTAGCTTCAATACCTCTCTGAGTGACGATATATCCGAGAAATTCGCCGGACATAACGCCGAACGTGCATTTAGCCGGGTTCAGTTTCATGCCGTACTCGTTGAGTGTTGTTAAGCAGTCTTTGAGGTGCGTGAGGTGATCCTCGGCTCGGAGTGACTTGACCAGCATGTCGTCGATGTAGACTTCCATCGTCGAGCCTAGCTTGTCAGCGAACATGCGGTTGACAAGGCGCTGGTAGGTGGCTCCCGCGTTTTTAAGACCGAAGGGCATTACCTTGTAGCAGTAGGTTCCTCGATCTGTTATGAACGCCGTCTTCTCGCGGTCGTCGGGATGCATCATTATCTGGTTGTATCCAGAGAATGCGTCCATGAACGTCAAGAGGGCGTTTCCGGCAGTCGATTCGACTAAACGGTCGATGTGTGGGAGGGGGAAACTATCTTTTGGGCAAGCCTTGTTCAGATCCGTGAAGTCGACGCAGACTCGCCACTTTCCGTTTTTCTTTTTGACGACGACAGGGTTAGCTAACCAGTCGGGGTACTTGACTTCCATGATTGAGTCGGCGGTGAGCAGGCGGTCCACCTCGTCGTTGACTGCCTTTGTTCGTTCGGGTCCTAGTTTCTGGCGCTTTTGGCGGATAGGCTTGAAGGTGGGATCAACGTTTAACTCATGAGAGGTAATTGCTGGATCGATCCCTTTCATGTCGGATGTAGTCCAGGCGAAGGTGGAGACGTTCTGACGGAGAAACTCGGTGAGTTGCTGCCGCATATCTTCCGGCAGGGATGCTCCGATGCGGATCACTTTGCTATGGTCAGCAACGTCGAGGGATATGTCGATAACTTCCTCTTGCTGGGGAAACGCCTTCTGTAAGGGGTTTGAGACGGTGTTAACATGCGAGGTTTGTCGCTGAAGTTTTATGGTTGCGATTAACAGATCTCTAGCGGCTTGCTGATCGCCCCGCAGCGTTCGGATTTTGCCGTCTGGTCCCGGGAACTTGACGCACTGATGGTAAGTCGATGGGATCGCTTGCATCGAATGCAGCCAAGGGGTGCCTAGGATCGCGTTATAGGGGGCTTTAGAGTCGACGACCGAGAACTTCACGGTTCGTGTTGTGCCACATGCGTATACTGGAAGGCGGATTGTGCCGATCATGGCTTCGGAGGATCCGTTGAAGCCTGTAAGGGAGCGGGATGACGGTTTCATACTTCCCGTATCGACGCCCATCTTGTCGAGTGTGTCTCGGAAGATCAGATCGACAGAGCTGCCAGTGTCGATGAGGATTTTGGTGACCTGACAGTCGCCGATTCCGAGTTCGACGAGAAGGGGGTCGTTGTGTGGCATGTGGATGCCAAGGGCGTCGTCAGGCGAGAAAGTGATTTGATGGTCGTTCTCGGGTTTCGTCGGCCACTTACGCGAGGAAGTTGCCTGGCGACGGTAGTCTTTAATGGACCTGACAGAATCGCTGCAGGGTGGGGATCCTCCCATAATAACATTGATGACGGTGTCTTTGTCTTGGTTGGGATGCTGAGTTCTAGAGACGTTGAGCTTTTGTCGAAGGTCGGAGTACAGGGGGCGATCGAGCTGGCTTTGCAAATCTGGTTTCCTGGAATTGAGCTTTTCTCGCAGATCCGCGGGGCGGGACTTCACGGGACTTGGTTTATTTAGTCGGCGAGTCTTTGAGGAGTTGATCTTCTCGCGGAGATCGGGGACGTCTGTCGCAGATTTCTCCTTCCGCTTGAGGATGTTCCGTAGATCGCCAAGTGATGGGCGGCTCAGCTGAGCGCGCAGGTCTGGAGGAGAAACTTGTTCAGGTTCGTCGCTTGGAGATTCCAGTTGCGTTAGGACGACGTTGATGCGTCTTCTCGCTCTCGGAAGTTCATGATCGCCCGTGCCTTTGGCGGGTCTTGTGAAGACAGTCTCGACTCGCCGCCGGTTTCTCGGCGCTTCCTCGTCGCTAGACGAGTTATCCTTTTCCGGGGATGCTGGAGCTGCTTCTTCGGGCGTTGCACGTCTCTCTTGCTGAGGGGCTTTGCCTTGCGACTTGCTGGTTTTCCTGTCTTTGTTCTTGCTCCAGCTCGCCGGTCCTCGGGCCCTAGGTTTCGGGGGTTCGATTTCGAGTTTTCCGTTCTCGACAGAGGAGAGGAATTGCTCGAAGAGCGTCTTACATTCTCTGGTATTATGCGACTTAGCGTTGTGGTAATCGCACCACTTCTCGGCTCCCGGAGGCCGAGAACTCACTGCTGCTGAGGAATCCGGCGTTTTTCCGTCGGTTTCGCGGTTGTAAACGTTCCATCCTTTCTCGCGCACAACAGTCGTTGACGCCGGGGAGCTCTCTTCGTCAACAGCGTACACGAAATTCTTCTTTTGGGCTGCTCGGTCGCCTGATGAGTGTTGTCGTGGCTCATGTCGACTATCCGCGTTCTTTGTGCCGGTTTTGTCGGCTGTTGCAGCTTTAGACGCGTTCAGCTTGCCTATCAGGGCCTTTGTATCCTCTTCCATGCGGATAAAGTTATGGGAGCGCGCGATGGCGTCCGAAAGAGACGTCGTGGGGTTCCTGTAGAGGTCATCGCGGAAAACCGAGTGGACATACAACGTGTTTTTAAGCGCGGCGACCGCGACGCTGTCGGGTAAGACAACCTTCGAGACTATGGCTTTGAACTTCTCCATGAAGTTGCGCAGGCTTTGGTCTTTTCCTTGGGCAAGGTTGAAGAGGTCAGATACCGTCGCGTCTTCTTGAGTGAACATGATGTAGTTCTTCAGGAAAGCGGACGACAGGTCGTGGAAATCTCTAATAGAGTTCTCAGCGAGGCCCGTGAACCAAGTAAGGGCCGGTCCTTTCAAGCTTTCAACAAAAAGTTGACAGTAGCCGGCGTCGCGTTCTTCGTCGGAGAAGTTTGCACGGCGTACTGCGATGTTGAAAGACGTGATGTGAGTCGTCGGGTCGGTGAGACCTTCGTACGTCGGTAGTCGGAGCTTCTCGATGTGTCGTAATCTGACGCCGGTTATCGCCGGGGAGAATGGTGTTCGGAGGGTGTTCGCCAGAACACGTTCTATCTGCGGCGCAGAGGTGGTGACACAGTGTATCTTGGAGTTGATGTCTAGGAGCGACTGTTTGAGTGCTGCTACTTCGCGAACCATCTGTAGATCTGGGTTCGCAGGGGTGAAAGGCGCGGCGTCCGGGTTCAGAGTACTGGGAGGAGCGCCGTGACTCGTCGGGTTAGCAGCTATGTCACTTACGAACAGTTGCCTGCGGATGGTGTCGGTGGCCGCGTCTGGAGCACCGGCGAGAGGAGCGAGTAGTGCTGCGATTGCGGCGATTTGCTCGGTAGCTTCTTTTTGGGCGGCGTCTTGTCGGGCAAAACGCTCCATGATGGTATCAACAAAGGCGGGGGCTATCGGGATAGCCGTGACTGGGGTTGGGCCCGGCGCGTCGTGCTCGTCGCCGGAAGTGGAACCTTCGGGGTTCTGACTCATCTTTGCTAACGTTACTTTGCTAGCCCCACGGTGGGCGCCAACTGTTAGAACCGAGTTCGGTCGAAACTAGTAAAGAGAAGACGAAGAACTCGTCTGTGGGTCTAACAAAGTAGTTTTATAGATGAAGATATAAGGAGCTGGTTACAGAGTAAGTGTAAAGAGAAAGACAAAGCGGAGCTCGAAGAGCTAGCCGGGAAACGATACAAGATAGCAGATAGAGAGGAGTAAAACCCTAGATCTAGCCGCCTTGTGAGTGTGTCAAAGTGTGGATCCCCTCTTCGTTCCCCCTTCTCTCCTTCTTTATAGTAATCCTTGCAGTTCGCCCTACTAAGAGCGTCGTTGATGGCTTTAGTCGGTCGTGTGGCTTGATACGTTATTGGGCCTAAGAGATGCCGCGAGACGCTCCTGGTCGGCTGGTCTTGGCGATTAGGGACGTCTCGTGATCCGATATTCGTTTAACCCGCGCTGTAATGGGCCGTATTCTGCTGTTTGATGGGCCTTGTTGGGAGGTGCCAATCCGTCCCCCTACACAATGCATTCAAGCAACATCTAGCACAGCATGGGATCTTGCATCAAACGAGTTGTCCATACACTCCACAGCAAAATGGAGTTGCTAAAAGGAAGAATAGACATCTCATGGAGGTAGCAAGAACAATGATGCTTCAGTCTAGAGTTCCTAAGAGGTTCTGGAGTGATGTTGTGACTACAGCTTGTTACTTGATCAACCGAACCCCTACTTTGGTGCTGCAAGGGAAAGCTCCTTTTGAGGTATTGAACAAGTACAAGCCTTCTTTGGAGCATATGAGAGTGTTTGGTTGCCTTTGTTATGTGATGGTGCCTGGAGAGATGAGAAACAAACTTGAAGCTAGGAGTGTGAAGGCTATGTTTATTGGATATTCCTCAAGTCAAAAGGGGTACAAGTGTTATGATTCTGACACAAGAAGAGTGTTAGTATCAAGAGAAGTCAAGTTCATAGAAGAAAGAGGTTACTATGAGGAGCAGAATCAGGAAGATTTGAAGGATCTTACCTCGGATAGAGCTTCTACATTGAGAACCATCTTGGAGGGTCTTGGAATCAATATGACCCAGGATCAGAGTATGGGATCAGCATCAAGAGAGCAAGGAGTGCCTGGTCCGAGTCAACATAGTCCCCACCTTGATCATGTGGGGGGGAATCAAACCAGAGAGAGTTCAGCAAGTGAAACCAGAGATAGCTCAAGTGGAGAGGAAAGCTCTGGTTCCCATGATCAAGGTGGTTCTCATGATCAAAGTGTGGAACCAAGTTATCAGCATGGTGGAGCTGAAGAGAGTCAGCTTGAAGAAAGTGGAGATGCACAAGAG
The DNA here is from genome assembly GCF_000801105.2 of Raphanus sativus. Classification (NCBI taxonomy): domain Eukaryota; kingdom Viridiplantae; phylum Streptophyta; class Magnoliopsida; order Brassicales; family Brassicaceae; genus Raphanus; species Raphanus sativus. The sequence goes on along the minus strand of NW_026616474.1, from coordinate 16,782 downwards.
AGTTCACCTCAGCATGGAGATCAAGTACCATTGCAAGAGCAGGAACCATAACAAATCTTGAGAAGGAGCACACGAGTTAAGAGGGATGCTTCCAACTGGGTAAACACGAGAGTGTACTACAATGCCCAGGCTGTGGAGCATCCTTCCTAAGCTGTGTGTTCTTTTGCTCACTTCCCGGAAGAACATTGTGCATTTCAAGTAAGCTTGGATGAGAGCTATGTACCAAGAAGCTTTGAGGAAGCTATGCTGATACAAGAATGGAGAGACTCAGTCAATGCCGAGGCTGATGCCATGATCAAGAATGACACATGGTATGAGAGTTCCTTACCTAAAGGGAAGAGAGCTGTATCAAGTAAATGGATCTTCACTATCAAGTATCTTCCAAATGGAAAGATAGACAGGCGCAAGACAAGATTGGTGGCAAGAGGATTTACTCAAACCTATGGAGAAGATTACATTGATACATTTGCTCCAGTGGCTAAACTCCATACAATCCGAGTGGTTCTTTCATTGGCAGTGAATCTAGAGTGGGATCTATGGCAAATGGATGTAAAGAATGCTTTTCTACAAGGAGAACTTGAAGATGAAGTGTATATGTTGCCACCACCTGGTCTTGAGCATCTATTGAAGAAGGGAAATGTTTTGAGACTGAAGAAAGCAATCTATGGTCTCAAGCAATCTCCTAGAGCTTGGTACCACAAGCTGAGCACAACCTTGAATGGTAGAGGGTTCAGGAAGTCAGAACTTGATCATACTCTTTTTACATTGGTCACCCCCTCAGGTATCATTGTAATCCTTGTGTATGTTGATGATATTATCATCACTGGTTCTGATAAAACAGGTATCAAGGAAACTAAGGAGTATCTCAAGTCTGTCTTTGATATCAAAGATTTAGGAGAGATGAAATACTTCCTTGGTATTGAGTTGTGCAGAGCCAAGGAAGGATTGTTTATCTCTCAAAGGAAATATACACTTGATCTTTTGAAAGATGCAGGTGCATATGGAGGCAAAGTGGCTAAAATGCCTTTGGAGGATGGGTACAAGGTCCCACGTGAGGGGGAGATTGAAGATAGCAAGCTCTTCCATGATCCAAAGCTTTATAGAAAGCTTGTTGGTAAGTTAATCTATTTAACCATCACTCGGCCTGACATTTGTTTTGCTGTGAATCAGGTAAGCCAGCATATGCAAGCTCCAAAGGAACACCATTGGAGAATGGTAGAGAGATTGCTAATGTACCTGAATGGGACTCAAGGTCTTGGTGTATGGATGGGTTGCAACAAGAGTACAGAAGTGGTGGGCTATTGTGATGCTGATTGGGCAGGAGATAGAGCTGATAGAAGATCAACCACTGGCTATTGCACTTTCATTGGTGGGAACTTAGTTACTTGGAAGAGTAAGAAGCAGAAGGTGGTCTCATGTTCTAGTGCTGAAGCTGAGTATAGAGCCATGCTGAAGCTAACCAATGAGCTTGTGTGGATCAAGGGGATTCTGAAGCACTTAGAGATTGATCAAGCTACACCAATGACTATGCACTGTGATAACCAAGCAGCTATTCACATTGCATCCAACTCAGTGTTCCATGAGAGGACCAAGCACATAGAAGTTGATTGCCACAAGGTCAGACAGATGATTGTGCTTGGAGTGATCTTACCATGTTACACTAGAAGTGAAGATCAGTTGGCTGATGTGTTCACCAAGGCTGCGAGGCAGAAGACAATGGAGTCCATCCATATCAGGTTGGGCCTTATTGATTTGAGCAAGAGGAGCTGATCCCCTTAGCTATGAGGTCTTCACTCTTTTTTCCCTCATCAAGGTTTTGTCCCAATGGGTTTTCCTTGGTGAGGTTTTTAATGAGGAAGATCTCATGGCTTTCCAAGCTTGACTTGTTCCATATGGTCAAGCTTGAGGGGGAGTGTTGAGATGAAGTGGTAATAAGAGAAGAGAAGAAGTGTTGAGCATATTTGGAGTTGGCACTATTACAGTAACTTTTAGTTACCACAGTAAATAAGAAGTTACTGTAATAGTGAAAGGTGAAAAGAAGTTACCCGGGCAAGTGAGAAGAGATGGCAAGTGGTTTGGTTTGGAAGAGAGTCTTAGCACAGTGATCAGACCGTTGCACACTAAAGAGAAGGAAGAGGCGCGCCACTCCAGCTTTGGACAGGCTGTAAAGGTCCAAAGCATGTGTGCTATCTCAGCCATTCATTTCAAACCGAGCCAGCCTGCCTTGTTGACCTCACATGCTTTGCATAGTAGTTTGTCTAGGTTCATTGCGCAAACCATTGATCTCTCTCTTACTATATATTTGTAATCTCACCACATTAATAAGATTAAGCAAATTATGTCTCTTTTCTCTCTAGTCTTGGTTACTATTCACTATTAAATCTAAGAACATTTCTTGACACTTTAGTCTCTTAATCTCTTTCAATCTCCTTTAATCTTCATTAACACTCAGATTATACAAAATAATAATATGTCTGAACAGGCTAATATGGAATCATCTGGATAGAAGGTGGGATATCTTCTTGCTCACAACACTTATGAGATTTATTCAACTTCCTGGTCATTCTCCACTGATTAGTGGTTCCAAATAAAGCTTTTAAATCGTGGTTCATCCTGGTTTGATAAGAATCATGAACCTATTGCCATAGGTCCGAACAGGCTAATCTGGAATTATCTGGATAGAAGGTGGGATATCTTCTTGCTCACAACACCAATGAGATTTATTCAACTTCCTGGTTATTCTCCACTGGTTAGTGGTTCCCAATCAAGCTTCTTATAAATTGGTTCATCCTGGTTTGATAAGAATCATGAAGATAATGACATATGTCCGAACAGGCTAATATGGAATCATCTGGATAGAAGGTGGGATATCTTCTTACTCACAACAGTTATGAGATTTATTCAACTTCCTGGTTATTCTCCACTGATTAGTGGTTCCAAATAAAGCTTCTTAGATTGTGGTTCATCCTGGTTTGATAAGAATCATGAAGCTATTGCCATATGTCCGAACAGGCTAATCTGGAATCATCTGGATAGAAAGTGGGATATCTTCTTCCTCACAACTCCTATGAGATTTATTCAACTTCCTGGTTATTCTCCACTGATTAGTGGTTCCAAATAAAGCTTCTTAGATCGTGGTTCATCCTGGTTTGATAAGAATCATGAAGATAATGGCATATGTCCGAACAGGCTAATCTGGAATCATCTGGATAGAAAGTGGGATATCTTCTTACTCACAACTCCTATGAGATTTATTCAACTTCCTGGTTATTCTCCACTGATTAGTGGTTCCAAATAAAGCTTCTTAGATCGTGGTTCATCCTGGTTTGATAAGAATCATGAAGATATTGGCATATGTCCGAACAGGCTAATCTGGAATCATCTGGACAGAAGGTGGGATATCTTCTTGCTCACAACTTTATGAGATTTATTCAACTTCCTGGTTATTCTCCACTGATTAGTGGTTCCAAATAAAGCTTCTTAGATTGTGGTTCATCCTGGTTTGATAAGAATCATGAAGATAATGGCATATGTCCGAACAGGCTAATCTGGAATCATCTGGATAGAAGGTGGGATATCTTCTTGCTCACAACACTTATGAGATTTATTCAACTTCCTGGTTATTCTCCACTGATTAGTGGTTCCAAATAAAGCTTCTTAGATCGTGGTTCATCCTGGTTTGATAAGAATCATGAAGATAATGGCATATGTCCGAACAGGCTAATCTGGAATCATCTGGATAGAAAGTGGGATATCTTCTTACTCACAACTCCTATGAGATTTATTCAACTTCCTGGTTATTCTCCACTGATTAGTGGTTCCAAATAAAGCTTCTTAGATCGTGGTTCATCCTGGTTTGATAAGAATCATGAAGATAATGGCATATGTCCGAACAGGCTAATCTGGAATCATCTGGATAGAAGTGGGATATCTTCTTGCTCACAATCTTATGAGATTTATTCAACTTCCTGGTTATTCTCCACTGATTAGTGGTTCCAAATAAAGCTTCTTAGATCGTGGTTCATCCTGGTTTGATAAGAATCATGAAGATATTGCCATATGTCCGAACAGGCTAATCTGGAATCATCTGGATAGAAAGTGGGATATCTTCTTACTCACAACTCCTATGAGATTTATTCAACTTCCTGGTTATTCTCCACTGATTAGTGGTTCCAAATAAAGCTTCTTAGATCGTGGTTCATCCTGGTTTGATAAGAATCATGAAGATAATGGCATATGTCCGAACAGGCTAATCTGGAATCATCTGGATAGAAGGTGGGATATCTTCTTGCTCACAACTCCTATGAGATTTATTCAACTTCCTGGTTATTCTCCACTGATTAGTGGTTCCAAATAAAGCTTCTTAGATCGTGGTTCATCCTGGTTTGATAAGAATCATGAAGATATTGCCATATGTCCGAACAGGCTAATCTGGAATCATCTGGATAGAAAGTGGGATATCTTCTTACTCACAACTCCTATGAGATTTATTCAACTTCCTGGTTATTCTCCACTGATTAGTGGTTCCAAATAAAGCTTCTTAGATCGTGGTTCATCCTGGTTTGATAAGAATCATGAAGATAATGGCATATGTCCGAACAGGCTAATCTGGAATCATCTGGATAGAAGGTGGGATATCTTCTTGCTCACAACACTTATGAGATTTATTCAACTTCCTGGTTATTCTCCACTGATTAGTGGTTCCAAATAAAGCTTCTTAGATCGTGGTTCATCCTGGTTTGATAAGAATCATGAAGATATTGCCATATGTCCGAACAGGCTAATCTGGAATCATCTGGATAGAAAGTGGGATATCTTCTTACTCACAACTCCTATGAGATTTATTCAACTTCCTGGTTATTCTCCACTGATTAGTGGTTCCAAATAAAGCTTCTTAGATCGTGGTTCATCCTGGTTTGATAAGAATCATGAAGATAATGGCATATGTCCGAACAGGCTAATCTGGAATCATCTGGATAGAAAGTGGGATATCTTCTTACTCACAACACTTATGAGATTTATTCAACTTCCTGGTTATTCTCCACTGATTAGTGGTTCCAAATAAAGCTTCTTAGATCGTGGTTCATCCTGGTTTGATAAGAATCATGAAGATAATGGCATATGTCCGAACAGGCTAATCTGGAATCATCTGGATAGAAGTGGGATATCTTCTTGCTCACAACCCTTATGAGATTTATTCAACTTCCTGGTTATTCTCCACTGATTAGTGGTTCCAAATAAAGCTTCTTAGATCGTGGTTCATCCTGGTTTGATAAGAATCATGAAGATATTGCCATATGTCCGAACAGGCTAATCTGGAATCATCTGGATAGAAAGTGGGATATCTTCTTACTCACAACTCCTATGAGATTTATTCAACTTCCTGGTTATTCTCCACTGATTAGTGGTTCCAAATAAAGCTTCTTAGATCGTGGTTCATCCTGGTTTGATAAGAATCATGAAGATAATGGCATATGTCCGAACAGGCTAATCTGGAATCATCTGGATAGAAAGTGGGATATCTTCTTACTCACAACTCCTATGAGATTTATTCAACTTCCTGGTTATTCTCCACTGATTAGTGGTTCCAAATAAAGCTTCTTAGATCGTGGTTCATCCTGGTTTGATAAGAATCATGAAGAATGGCATATGTCCGAACAGGCTAATCTGGAATCATCTGGATAGAAGTGGGATATCTTCTTTCACAACACTTATGAGATTTATTCAACTTCCTGGTTATTCTCCACTGATTAGTGGTTCCAAATAAAGCTTCTTAGATCGTGGTTCATCCTGGTTTGATAAGAATCATGAAGATAATGCATATGTCCGAACAGGCTAATCTGGAATCATCTGGATAGAAAGTGGGATATCTTCTTACTCACAACTCCTATGAGATTTATTCAACTTCCTGGTTATTCTCCACTGATTAGTGGTTCCAAATAAAGCTTCTTAGATCGTGGTTCATCCTGGTTTGATAAGAATCATGAAGATAATGGCATATGTCCGAACAGGCTAATCTGGAATCATCTGGATAGAAGTGGGATATCTTCTTGCTCACAACTACTTATGAGATTTATTCAACTTCCTGGTTATTCTCCACTGATTAGTGGTTCCAAATAAAGCTTCTTAGATCGTGGTTCATCCTGGTTTGATAAGAATCATGAAGATATTGCCATATGTCCGAACAGGCTAATCTGGAATCATCTGGATAGAAAGTGGGATATCTTCTTACTCACAACTCCTATGAGATTTATTCAACTTCCTGGTTATTCTCCACTGATTAGTGGTTCCAAATAAAGCTTCTTAGATCGTGGTTCATCCTGGTTTGATAAGAATCATGAAGATAATGGCATATGTCCGAACAGGCTAATCTGGAATCATCTGGATAGAAGGTGGGATATCTTCTTGCTCACAACACTTATGAGATTTATTCAACTTCCTGGTTATTCTCCACTGATTAGTGGTTCCAAATAAAGCTTCTTAGATCGTGGTTCATCCTGGTTTGATAAGAATCATGAAGATATTGCCATATGTCCGAACAGGCTAATCTGGAATCATCTGGATAGAAAGTGGGATATCTTCTTACTCACAACTCCTATGAGATTTATTCAACTTCCTGGTTATTCTCCACTGATTAGTGGTTCCAAATAAAGCTTCTTAGATCGTGGTTCATCCTGGTTTGATAAGAATCATGAAGATATTGCCATATGTCCGAACAGGCTAATCTGGAATCATCTGGATAGAAAGTGGGATATCTTCTTACTCACAACCCTTATGAGATTTATTCAACTTCCTGGTTTTCTCCACTGATTAGTGGTTCCAAATAAAGCTTCTTAGATCGTGGTTCATCCTGGTTTGATAAGAATCATGAAGATAATGGCATATGTCCGAACAGGCTAATCTGGAATCATCTGGATAAAAGTGGGATATCTTCTTCTCACAACACTTATGAGATTTATTCAACTTCCTGGTTATTCTCCACTGATTAGTGGTTCCAAATAAAGCTTCTTAGATCGTGGTTCATCCTGGTTTGATAAGAATCATGAAGATAATGGCATATGTCCGAACAGGCTAATCTGGAATCATCTGGATAGAAGGTGGGATATCTTCTTGCTCACAACCCTTATGAGATTTATTCAACTTCCTGGTTATTCTCCACTGATTAGTGGTTCCAAATAAAGCTTCTTAGATCGTGGTTCATCCTGGTTTGATAAGAATCATGAAGATATTGCCATATGTCCGAACAGGCTAATCTGGAATCATCTGGATAGAAAGTGGGATATCTTCTTACTCACAACTCCTATGAGATTTATTCAACTTCCTGGTTATTCTCCACTGATTAGTGGTTCCAAATAAAGCTTCTTAGATCGTGGTTCATCCTGGTTTGATAAGAATCATGAAGATAATGGCATATGTCCGAACAGGCTAATCTGGAATCATCTGGATAGAAAGTGGGATATCTTCTTACTCACAACAGTTATGAGATTTATTCAACTTCCTGGTTATTCTCCACTGATTAGTGGTTCCAAATAAAGCTTCTTAGATCGTGGTTCATCCTGGTTTGATAAGAATCATGAAGATATTGCCATATGTCCGAACAGGCTAATCTGGAATCATCTGGATAGAAAGTGGGATATCTTCTTCCTCACAACTCCTATGAGATTTATTCAACTTCCTGGTTATTCTCCACTGATTAGTGGTTCCAAATAAAGCTTCTTAGATCGTGGTTCATCCTGGTTTGATAAGAATCATGAAGATAATGGCATATGTCCGAACAGGCTAATCTGGAATCATCTGGATAGAAAGTGGGATATCTTCTTACTCACAACTCCTATGAGATTTATTCAACTTCCTGGTTATTCTCCACTGATTAGTGGTTCCAAATAAAGCTTCTTAGATCGTGGTTCATCCTGGTTTGATAAGAATCATGAAGATAATGGCATATGTCCGAACAGGCTAATCTGGAATCATCTGGATAGAAGGTGGGATATCTTCTTGCTCACAACATTTATGAGATTTATTCAACTTCCTGGTTATTCTCTCCACTGATTAGTGGTTCCAAATAAACCTTATAGATCGTGGTTCATCCTGGTTTGATAAGAATCATGAAGATAATGGCATATGTCCGAACAGGCGAATCTGGATTCATCTGGATAGAAGGTGGGATATCTTCCTGCTCACTACACTTATTGTGGGAACCGAAATTCGCACTGTCGATTTTGATTAAGTAAAACGGAGGAAAGCTAAGTAAACCTAACTTTCCCTGAAGGTCCGGATTCTCTGCGACAACCAACGACAAGTGATCAAATAAATGCGGAAAGGTTTTATTGAGATTTGGGACTGGACCTTAAGGAAGGCTGCCTACGTACCCCTTTCGAGGATCAAGTCGGACGTAGTTCAGTTGGAAGGGTTTGAACAAGAGATCGAACTGCCTGGCGGAGTTCGTCTAGTACGAGCGTTAGTCATAGAAACGGGCATGTCGAGAATAATGCCTAGGGTTTCTATGTGCGGAACTCTAAGTAAAAGGATTGTTAGATCCTTCCGAGAGAGACATGAGTCTGCGATTAAGATTTGAGACTGGACCTTAAGGAAGGCTGCCTACGTACCCCTTTCGAGGATCAAGTCGGACGTAGTTCAGTTGGAAAGATTTGAACAAGAGATCGAACTGCCTGGCGGAGTTCGTCTAGTACGAGCGTTTGTCATAGAAACGGGCGTGTCGAGAATAACGCCTAGGGTTTCTATGTGCGGAACTCTGAGTAAAAGAATTGTTAGATTCTTCCGAAGGAACAGAAGTCTGCGGACAAGATGAAGGCAGAACAAGAGGCGGCCAGACGTCCTAGGTCATGCCTTGCTAGTCTAACCACCTAAGTTCTAAGTTCCCTCAGTCTAAAATCTCGGATCTGCTTTCCCTCTAGGATTTTTGCTCTGCCTTTCTTCCTCTCCCAAAGCTCCTTTATATACTCCTTCTTATGACGGTCTATTCTCCTCCTGGGCCGCAAGGCGGGCTTCTTTCCATTTTCGTCGGCTTTCATCGGGAAACTTGACATTTATCTTCGGGAAACTTGACATTTATCCTTCCGGAAATTTAGCATTTATCTTGCTATGCAAAGATAAACGTAAATCGTCGTATCTATCTCAGATAATCGTAAACGGACTGTCCGATCGTGTTTGGTCCCTTTCGGGCCGTTTCCAGGACTTCCGTGGTTTTCTACGATTTCTCCGGAAGTTCTTCATTCGTTCGTAGAGTTGAGACGAGTGGTGTCTTAAGATAACCATCGCTGTTTCGTACGAAGAATTTAAGATCTTCCTTCCTGTCGATATCTTACGAGTTTCCGAAGTTTTCCCGACGGTCCTAGATTGGAGTAAGAACCGGAGTTTCGTATGCGGAATCTCAATGATTCGTCCTGCGAGGACTTGGGAAAGACTCGAAATACAGACTTCCGATGGCCGGGGACTGGGATTCGTGTACGAAAGATTGTTATCCGAAGACCCGAGCCAGCACGGGGCTAGCCGCCCGGCGACCACGGCCAGCACGGGCGCTAGCCGCCGGCGGCCACGGCCAGCACGGGGCTAGCCGCCCGGCGGCCACGGCCAGCACGGGCGCTAGCCGCCGGCGGCCACGGCCAGCACGGGGCTAGCCGCCCGGCGGCCACGGCCAGCACGGGCGCTAGCCGCCGGCGGCCACGGCCAGCGCGGGGCTAGCCGCCCGGCGGCCACGGCCAGCACGGGCGCTAGCCGCCGGCGGCCACGGCCAGCACGGGGGCTAGCCGCCCGGCGGCTACGGACCAGCACGTGCGTCTCGACGAGGGCTTCGATTTGATATGTTGATCGTTTTCTGGGTCCTCACGGTTTGAGAGAACGGGTTCTTTGAAGTTTCCCGGCGGCCGAACCAGCACGGGGGCTTAGCCGCCCGGCGGCCAGGACCAGCACGGGGGCTAGCCGCCGGCGGCCAGGACCAGCACGTGCGTCTCGACGAGGGCTTCGATTTGATATCTTGATCGTTCTCTGGGTCCTCACGGTTTGAGAGAACGGGTTCTTTGAAGTTTCCCGGCGGCCGAACCAGCACGGGGGCTTAGCCGCCCGGCGGCCAGGACCAGCACGGGGGCTAGCCGCCGGCGGCCAGGACCAGCACGTGCGTCTCGACGAGGGCTTCGATTTGATATCTTGATCGTTCTCTGGGTCCTCACGGTTTGAGAGAACGGGCTCTTTGAAGTTTCAAGGCGGATTCCTTGTCGTTCGGCCTATCCAAACTTAGATCACTTCCCGTTTCTTCCTTATACTTTCGTATGACAAATAGACTTAGCCGTTGATTTCGAGATAACCGTTTTTGACCCCAACAGTTAGCCCCCCAGCATGCAAGATGCGGGAGCGATCTTGCGGGCGGAAGATTATGAGTTGAAAATCGAAATTTTTGGCTAAGAGTATTTCATTGCGGAAATCCACATCACCTTTGATTGGCGATCTTGAACGTGACGTCGGGAAGACCGTGAGTTCGTTGCTCAACTTCGACTCGATTCTTGCTGGTCTGAAATCCGTGTGCACCCTTGTCCTGCATTCGGAGGGTTCGGAGGACCAGGACCACGCAGTCAAGGATCGCGAAGCCGGCGCATATGAGACATGCAGTGGTGGTGCGACCAATGGAGGCGACGGTGAGACCGTTCCTACTTTGGGTGAGTTTTGAGGATGAAGGTGATGCTCCGGGGAGCGTCTAGGTTTATCAATCCCTTTAGAGATTTTTATTTTGATTACATTTCGGCCGTTGGTTGGCCATTATGTATGATTTCGGGACTGGCCGTTGGTGGCTTTGAGTCCCTGCCCTTTTTAGGGCGTTGTATTGAACTCGCGGTATGCATTTATAAAATATTTTGCGTTTAGAACTTCTGTTTGTCGAAGTTAGAGGGGCAGGGTGTGAGTTGTCGTCTCATTCCTGCCTCCCTGACGATCACCGTATCCGTAGTTTGTACAAAGCGAGATTTTCCTGCGGTTTACGATTTACGCGAAAATTCGTGAAAACGTACAGACTTGAGTGAAGAGACAAGTTTTGGGATCTCGCGTCGTTGACGCTTTGCCTATGAGATGTTAAGATACCAGCAAGGCTGGGTTTAGGGCAAGACCTAGGTTTACTCTCAGACTGAGGCTGTGCGATGACAAATCGGCTTTCGTTTTGCCTGTTTGTGATTTTAACCTGATTCGTACCGTTTTAAAATCCGCGAAGTGGTATCGGCTTATATGATTTGTCTGGGCACGAATCGAGCTACTTCCTTTACGAAGTGCTGAACCAAATTTGGATTTTTTGTATAGCGCGCTATGGGATCCTTGTCGGATGTAAAAGAGCCTACCCTTAGGTGGCTTGTCTGTTTAGGACGTTAGAGTTCGTTTGTTGTGATCAGCAACAACGAAATGATGCCGTTTTGAAGGCGTATGAATTTGTTATCGAAAAATGTTTATCCGAGCACGAAGCGACGTCTCGCAGTGCTGTGATTTTATTTTTCTCATGCCATAAGAGGATTATGGGCTTTCGCTTATGATTTGATTTATACTTTCGTCAAGTGTTAAGGATAGAATCCGAGTAGTCACTTCGGATTGTGATTTTGTCGCTTGGTCCGTATGCTACTTTTTAGCGAGCGATTTTAGGTGTAAGCGATGAGAGACATGTGTCTGGATGTGATAATCGTTTTATGGATACTGGATCCGTTGTCGCAGCCGTTTAGTAGTTGGCGAATTGTGTTGAGGATTTAGGACCGAAGGGTCGCGTAAATTTTACCAGGGGGGGGAAGCGTCTAACTTCACTATGTTTCGTGAAGTGTTGGCCTTCTGAGATTTGTTTTTGTAAGAATGACTCGTATAGCTCTGGGAGCTTTGCTACGAGCGTTTCTTTTCGTGCCGCGTTTTATGGGGCGTATAGAACTTAATCGATTTGATGATAAGTTTAAGATCTTCCGTTTAACCATTTGGTTGTTAGGATCAAGTTTCGTTATCGTATGATTTCCGATTTTGGGTTATACGACAAACTGCTTGCATAATATCCGTTTGACGTTTTACGACAAATCGTGGATTGTCTTTTTTAGCCGTTACACGGTTGGAGCGGTGGTCGCTAAGTATTGTGGATCGGCATGGAGGCTGACTTCAGCCGTTTAGCCAAGGAAGTCGTTGGTAAAAGACCAGTCCATGACCCTTTGTGTTACCGTTAAGATCGTGTTTAGTTGACGATTGTCCTTAATGGCGATGTCGAGTGCATGTTCGGGCTTTATGGAAAGACGTAGTTGGCCGAGGGCCGAATAGAGTTCGTCGAGATAGACATGCCAATCATAGAGGAGTTTTCCAAGTTATGGGTGATGGCTTTTCGAAACGATTTTCCACTTTAGGTTTCGTTTTTTGGCGAAAGTTGCTTCGGGTTACTCATGAAGTTTTACCGAAGGTTATTTCGTTAATTTTGTAGCTCTCCGTCGTGCCATTAGTCTCACGGAAGCGGAAAGAGTATGCCAAGGATGCGCGGCGATCGTTTCTCGGTTTTTCGAGAGATTAGATCGGTTTGCGCGTTCTGCCTAAACAGTCAAGGAACAATAGAACGAAACTGGAAGAAAATGCCTAAGACTTATCTTGCTAGACTATCCACCTAGGTTCTAAGTTCCCTAAATTTTACGGCAGTTTACAAGACGTTCCCATTCCTTTCCTACGAAAAAATTAAAACTTTGATAAAATTTTCTAAGTCGGATGTACCTTAGTCTCATTGATTACTCGAGATTGCCTCATGTCCGTTCCTCTTTGTCTTCTACCGTTTCATCGTCAAAGGTCTTCGAAAAGTCCGATACTGAATCGAGAATCGATTTTTGATGAAACATGAAGGAACAGTGCAGAATCGTTGCAGAATCGTTGAAGCAAAGGGAGGAGAAGTAGGCGAAACTCGAAGAAGGCTAAGGTGGGTAGACAAGTGAAAACGAATGGCAAGATGTCACTCGAGTGGGGCTTCTTGTTTCGTCAAGCTATGAGCGAACTGGTCAGGTCAAGAAGCTTACGATCTTATTATACTTTACGAATGATGTTTCGTAAAATATTGTTGAGCTTTTATCTAACGAGAGTTTTTTCACAAAATGTTGTCGAGTTAATTTTACGGAAACTGTTTTGTAAAATGTTGTCGAGTTTAATCATGCAAAAGCTGTCTCGTGAAATATTTTCGAGAATTTATTTTACGAAAGGTGTTCCGTAAAATGTTATCGAATTTTAGCATTAGAAACGCTGATTTTCGTCGGCCTCCATACTTATCGGGAAACTTGACATTAATCTTCGGGAAACTTAGCATTTATCTTGTTACGTAAAGATAAATGTAAATCGTCGTATCTATCTTAGATAATCGTAAACGGACTGTCCGATCACGTTTGGTCCCTTTCGGGCCGTCTCTAGGACTTCCGTTGTTTTCTACGATTTCTTCGGAAGTTCTTCATTCGTTCGTAGAGTTGAGATGAGTGGTGTCTTAAGATAACCATCGCTGTTTCGTACGAAGAATTTAAGATCTTCCTTCCCGTTGATATCTTACGAGTTTCCGAAGTGTTTCCGACGGTCTTAGCTTGGAGTAAGAACCGGAGTTTCGTACGCGGAATCTCAATGATTCGTCCTGCGAGGACTTTGGGAAAGACTCGAAGTACAGATTTCTGACGGCCGGGGCCTGGGACTTGTGTACCAGAGATTGTTGTCCGAAGACCCGAGCCAGCACGGGGCTAGCTGCCCGGCGGCCACGGCCAGCACGGACGCTAGCCGCCGTGGCTACGGCCAGCACGGGGCTACGGCCAGCACGGGGCTAGCCGCCCGGCGGCCACGGCCAGCACGGGTGCTAGCCGCCGGCGGCCACGGCCAGCACGGGGCTAGCCGCCCGGCGGCCACGGCCAGCACGGGCGCTAGCCGCCGGCGGGCCACGGCCAGCACGGGGCTAGCCGCCGGCGGCCACGGCCAGCACGGGCGCTAGCCGCCCGGCGTCTACGGCCAAGGCCGGGGTCGGCTGCTCGGTTCCTTCGGTTTACGAGTGTTCGTGTTCGTTATGTTGATGTCGATTCCCGGCATATCTTCCGCAGTCCAAGCGAACGTGTTAAGGTTCTTCTTGAGACACGCGATGAGTTCTGCTTTCAACGGATCGCGGAGATTGGCTCCAATCTCCACGCACCGCTCTGGGTTAGTCTCGTCGAGGCAGACCGAAATTACCGGTTCGCAAGTGGGCTCACGTTTCCCTTCTAGGACCTCAGCTCTTTGCGATTGCCAGAAGATTTCTGGAGGGTCCTGCGATGCTGGTTCGTGGGTTGCTTGCTTTTTTGGTTTAATTTCGGGCTCGGAGTTTTTCCGTTTTAACCCAGTGGCCAAGCAGACTTGCGGCGCTTTACGATCTCCTTGTATTGTTTCCACTCCGGAGAGGGTTGGAAATTTGAGGCACAGATGGAAAGTCGAGGGGATCGCTCGCATGGAATTTAACCACGGAGTCCCGACGATCGCGTTATATGCTGCTGGACCGTCGACTACCAAAAATTCCACCGTCTTCGTGACGCTCCCGGCTCTGACCGAGAGATCGACCGAGCCGAGGGTCATTGTGATGTTTCCTGAGAGTCCGATTATCGGATTGGGATCGTCCGTGATAGCGTTTAGGTCGATTCCCATCCTCTCGAGGGTGTTTTTATATATAATATTTGTCGAGCATCCGGTGTCGACCAATATTCTCGCTACGTCGATGTCCTGGATCGTTAGTCTGATAACGAGGAGTTCGTCGTGAGGTTTGGCTTGACCAGCCGTTGCTCTATCCCCGAATGACACGATGTTGCGGACAGGTGATGTGGCCATGCTGTTGTTATCAATCGTAGGTTTTTGAGTAAGAGAATCCGACCCCCCTCCTTCTAGCGCCAAACTGTGGGAACCGAAATTCGCACTGTCGATTTTGATTAAGTAAAACGGAGGAAAGCTAAGTAAACCTAACTTTCCCTGAAGGTCCGGATTCTCTGCGACAACCAACGACAAGTGATCAAATAAATGCGGAAAGGTTTTATTGAGATTTGGACTGGACCTTAAGGAAGGCTGCCTACGTACCCCTTTCGAGGATCAAGTCGGACGTAGTTCAGTTGGAGGGTTTGAACAAGAGATCGAACTGCCTGGCGGAGTTCGTCTAGTACGAGCGTTAGTCATAGAAACGGGCATGTCGAGAATAATGCCTAGGGTTTCTATGTGCGGAACTCTAAGTACAACAAGGGTTTTGTTAAGAGTTGGGACTGGACCTTGAGAAAGGCTGCCTACGTACCCCTTTCGAGGATCAAGTCGGACGTAGTTCAGTTGGAAAGATTTGAACAAGAGATCGAACTGCCTGGCGGAGTTCGTCTAGTACGAGCGTTTGTCATAGAAACGGGCGTGTCGAGAATAACGCCTAGGGTTTCTATGTGCGGAACTCTAAGTAAAAGGATTGTTAGATTCTTCCGAAGAGAGACAGGAGCCTGCGGACAAGATGAAAATAGAACGAGAGGCGGCCGGACGTTCTAGGTCCTACCTTGCTAGTCTACCGCCTAATTCTAAGTTCTTAACCTAACAGGAGCTTTCTAGGTCTCCAATCTCGGATTTCTCTCTCTCTTAAGGATTTTCGCTCTGCCTTTCTTCCTCTCCCAAAGCTCCTTTATATACTCCTTCTTATGACGGTCTATTCTCCTCCTGGGCCGCAAGGCGGGCTTCTTTCCATTTTCGTCGGCTTTCATCGGGAAACTTGACATTTATCTTCGGGAAACTTGACATTTATCCTTCCGGAAATTTAGCATTTATCTTGCTATGCAAAGATAAACGTAAATCGTCGTATCTATCTCAGATAATCGTAAACGGACTGTCCGATCGTGTTTGGTCCCTTTCGGGCCGTTTCCAGGACTTCCGTGGTTTTCTACGATCTCTCCGGAAGTTCTTCATTCGTTCGTAGAGTTGAGACGAGTGGTGTCTTAAGATAACCATCGCTGTTTCGTACGAAGAATTTAAGATCTTCCTTCCTGTCGATACCTTACGAGTTTCCGAAGTTTTCCCGACGGTCCTAGATTGGAGTAAGAACCGGAGTTTCGTATGCGGAATCTCAATGATTCGTCCTGCGAGGACTTGGGAAAGACTCGAAATACAGACTTCCGATGGCCGGGGACTGGGATTCGTGTACGAAAGATTGTTATCCGAAGACCCGAGCCAGCACGGGGCTAGCCGCCCGGCGACCATGGCCAGCACGGGCGCTAGCCGCCGGCGGCCACGGCCAGCACGGGGCTAGCCGCCCGGCGGGGCACGGCCAGCACGGGCGCTAGCCGCCGGCGGCCACGGCCAGCACGGGCGCTAGCCGCCGGCGGCCACGGCCAGCACGCGGCTAGCCGCCCGGCGGCCACGGCCAGCACGGGCGCTAGCCGCCGGCGGCCACGGCCAGCACGGGTGGCTAGCCGCCGGCGGCCACGGTCAGCGCGGGCTAGCCGCCCGGCGGCCACGGCCAGCACGGGCGCTAGCCGCCGGCGGGCCACGGCCAGCACGGGGGCTAGCCGCCCGGCGGCTAGGGCCAGCACGTGCGTCTCGACGAGGGCTTCGATTTGATATGTTGATCGTTTTCTGGGTCCTCACGGTTGAGAGAACGGGTTCTTTTAAAGTTTCCCGGCGGCCGAACCAGCACGGGGGCTTAGCCGCCCGGCGGCCAGGACCAGCACGGGGGCTAGCCGCCGCCGGCCAGGACCAGCACGTGCGTCTCGACGAGGGCTTCGATTTGATATCTCGATCGTTCTCTGGGTCCTCACGGTTTGAGAGAACGGG
>NW_026616473.1:0-24676 GCF_000801105.2 Raphanus sativus | reverse complement strand
TCTCATCACTTTTTATCTTCCTCCTTTATTTTAAAGTAAAAACTCGGCTACTTTTGGCCATGAACTTAGCTTTTGCTAATGACTTTCAAGTAATTTACAGCTCATACATTTCAATTTTTATGAATCTATGCATATATTAAAGCTTCTATCTACCTAAAGAACGTACCTAAGAAAGTAAAAAATATAGAGAAGCTATTACTGTGAACTTGTATATATAATACACACTTGTGCATACATTTTGCATATCATATGGCAAATGGATTTTAAAAAGTTGTGTCTAGCCTAATGGTGACCTAAAATTGTGAAATTATGGTCCCGCATGGGCCTTCGGTGTGTAACACTTATCTAAGCTTTTTTCCTTGTATGCAACGTTTCATTTGATGATTGGGCCCGTTTATACTACATGATGATTGGGCCCATTGATTCTACAAGTCTACTTCTAGTTTTGTTTGTTTTTTGAGAACAAAAACGTTTCTTTGGAGATGCTCTTAGCTATGTTATTAAAATTTTATTTTATACCGGAGTATTCAGATACTATATCGCCACTGAGTTTATAATAGAATTGAATAAAATCTGAGTTAAAATAGAGTTAAGTATAGTAGGAATGGATCAAATAAATTAAAATTACGTGCTTTCGTGAATCAATTCACGTCCAAGTCTATACTACATGATGATTAGAGACGCTTTTATTTTTGATCAAAGAGATGCTTTTAACAACATTGTTTTAAGTTTAGAATGGAATAAAATCGAGTTAAAATAAGCATAGTAGGATCAAATAAAATTTAAGTGTTTTCGAGAATCAAGCATCTCCATTCTCCAATAAGAGTTTGGTCAACTTCTCTTAAGAGTTTGTTAAGATAAGGTGAATATAGTTGCGATTGGCCAACCGATTAATCTCCAATCAGTTTTAGCCTTCTAGCAGCTCCTACAAGCTATAAACGTATATATTCTCCATGTAAAGTCGTTATCGGTGGTGAAGCGACAATACATCAGCGCAGTAAAGTCTTCACTTGCCACGGTAACGCTACCAAACGAACATATAATAATATAACGTTTCTTTAGTCAAGTTGGGTTATCATTATCAGGGTCACTGTGACAAAACAAAAAAAAAGGGTTATCAGGGTCCCGCACAAACCAAAATCATTGGATATCATCGATCCACGTGGTAAGAGATCAATCGTCAAATAATCCGAATCAGATTCGCTCAAAATCCCCCAAGACCACCTCTCATCCATCTGTAGTCTCATCTCTATGTTTCCCCCTAGAATTAGAATTAAGGCACAACGTTTTACTACCTCTCATCCATCTGTAGTCTCATCTCTATGTTTCCCCCTATCATTAGAATTGAGTGAATTTGCTCAAAATCCTAAAAAAAGTTGGATATTAGGGATTTGCTATAGGAGGGGAGGAAAATGGTAGTGATGGGGAAAAAAAATAGGGGATTTAGTGTGTAGAATGCAAATAGGGTGAGTTTGGTGGGTAGGGAATGCAATTATTCATTAGAATTAAGGCTCAACGATTTATCTGCTAATTTTGATTCGATTTGTTATTCGGTTTGATTTGATTAAAAAGTCTTAATATCTTTAAATCCTGAAACAAGATAAATATTAAAATTTAATATTAATTTTAAAACAAAACAAATCATAAAATACTAAAAAAAATTAAATTCGAATATCCGTATTGATCTCACTTCTATACAAATATATATATATATATATACAACTAAATATAGTATTTCAAATGTATAATTTCATATAGTTATTATTTTAACATATAATTTTATTAATTTATTTAATCAAATTACTTATAAAAATATTAAATTAAAAACGAAATATAAAATCTTTACAAAACAATAATACTAATCATAAATTTTCATTAATATTTACTTTTTATTTTATATTAAGTAAAAGATATATTTTTGAAAACAATCTCATATATTTTTTCTAGATTTTGTTTGTATATAAAAAAGTATATGAAATACCCGTAAATATCTATAAATATTCGTAAATATCTGTAAATTTTTAGAATATCTGAAAAATTGGATATCCGTATTTATCGAAGTAAATCAAATCGAAAAATTAGATATTTGTTAAATACGAAGTAAATAACAAATACTAAAAATTATGGTAGTATTTGATATGTGCATAGCTCTACCTCAAATAAAGTAATTTTACTATAAAGATGAATTTATTCCAATATATTTTTCTATTTATAAAATTGTTATTTTGATGTCTAAATATACTGTATAGAGTTTAGGGGTAAAGAAATAAGATTTCTCTATATTCTAGAAGAAAACGTAAAGATATACATCGGACGATGTTCTAAAAAATAAAAATAAAAAGCATTCATCTTTTGTGCACACTTCAACAAACTTTTGTTCCGGCCACGCTCGCTCTATATTCTACGTGCGAGTGTCGTCTTCTCTACTCTCTTCCTCTCTCTCTCTCTCGCATTAGATCACTCCGTTGACTCTGCTTCCACTCGGAGAAGATCTGTGGTTTCGGAGATTTGTAGCTGATTCGCTGTTGAAGCTAACTCGGCAGCCATGAGCTCGGTTTTGCAGGTACAGTTAATAAAAAAAAAGGAATCTCTTTTCTCAGAAAGCTCTAATTTTTTTCATCTCTGGGGGAAACTAATCTGAGTTTACCGTTGATTGTTTTTTTCTTCTTAAAAAGGGTTTTACGAAGTCACTCGCCATGACTTTTGTGTCGGAGATTGGGGACAAGACCTTCTTCGCCGCCGCTGTAAGTGTTTGTTTGATGCTTTCTCTAGTTTTGTAGGGTTTAAGGTTGAAACAAGTCAATGGCTTAGAAAGTTTTTAAGGATCTTTCCTTTATGTTCAGATCCATTTTGGTTTGGTATAGGACCTGCTGTTGTATCCTTCAGACAGTAACTTACTTTGATTTGTAAAGCTTGACGAATCTTTTTTGTTTTCCCCTTTATTAGATTCTGGCGATGCGTTATCCAAGGAGACTTGTGTTGGCTGGTTGTGTATCTGCTCTGATTGTAAGTTTTTTTCTTTTCTGACTATTGCTTCTGAGTGACATCTCTCTTCCAAGTTTTGAAAGCTCATGTCTTTTGCTAATTGTTAAGGTCACGACTATCCTCTCTGCTGCCATTGGATGGGCTGCTCCTAATCTGGTATTATTATTATTATTTTTTGGCTTCTGACTTTAGATTGATTAGTCTTGTATCACTCACTAATCACCCTTTGTAAACGGAAAGTTCCAATCTTTTTAAACTAAATGCTGATACAAACCGCCGCTTGCAGATCTCTCGCAAATGGACCCATCACATAACGACCTTGTTGTTCTTTGGTTTCGGGCTATGGTCTTTGTGGGACGGTTTCACAGAAGAAGGAGGGTAAGGATTTACTTCTTCAAGATTTTAATGTCATGAGGATGATGTTTTCAGGTTATCTGATTCTACTTTTGTTTTGGCAGGGATTCTGACGAATTGGCCGAAGTGGAAGCAGAACTGGTCTGTTTCCGGCTTTATTCACGCTCCTTCTCATATTTTAGATAAATGCTTTTGTGGTTTTGACTTTCTTGTCTGTGTTTATCATCATCACAGGATTCTGATTTGAAGGCTAATAATGGCAAGACTACAAAAGATAACAGTAAGGTATAGAACTAAAAAAAAAACCACCAAGATGTGTGTGAATATGCATATGTCCTACTACGTTTTCACAAAACCATCTCCTTGTCAAAATGTAGATTGAAGATGAAAACAAGAAGAAACAGAAAAGGCCATTCCTCACACAATTCTTCTCTCCTATTTTTCTCAAGGTAATAAAAAAACTGAAAGAGCCCTCTCAGAAAGCAGTACAGAAAGATCTTTCTGGATTTGTTTCATGTTTGTTTGTTTGTCCTCTCTCTCTCTCTTCTTGCAGGCCTTTTCGATTAACTTCTTTGGTGAATTTGGTGACAAGAGTCAGGTTTTTAGCGCTCACTTTACTCAGAGATTGATTCAATCTAAAATAATGCTTCTTCAAATACTCACTAACATAGCTCCTTTTCTTTCTTGTATAGCTTGCTACAATTGGTTTAGCCGCTGATGAAAACCCGTTTGGGGTTGTCCTTGGTGGAGTTGTGTAAGTTTTTCAGTCGTTTTGTATCTTCTTCACAAAGTTATATGTTTGAAAACATTGTCGCTGACTAATATTGTGCTTAACACAGGGCACAGCTTGTGTGTACCACTGCTGCTGTGATTGGAGGAAAGAGCTTAGCTTCTCAGATATCCGAACGAATAGTAAAATATCTCTCCTTATATAATCCCTTTTTGAGAGAAAGACTAGTTTAAGTTTATATAAATGTTGTTGTTGTGATTGCAGGTTGCTCTTTCTGGTGGAATGCTATTCATTATATTTGGCATCCAATCGTTTCTTACTTCTGTTGAGGCCTAATGCTTCTTTCTGGTATATAAATAATATATTTCTTACATTCATCATCAGTCATTTTATACAGATGGTCTTATGTCTTTATTGATTTTGTGAATAATGCAGGGTTGTAGGGAGAGCTGAAGATGACGATGAAGAACTTTGCTATCTATACTTTCTTTAGATTTGTAATCTTTGATACTAGATGTTTTACGCAAGTCATTACAAAACAAATCGGAAAGTTTATTTAACCTTGAAAAAAAACATTAAAAGGGGCGCTGAAGCAGCCATTTGACTTCAATAAAGTTCTGGTAATCTTTGGTTAATCCCTTATTTTTAATTAATGCATGTGAGGTTTATTTTGATATGTGAATACATATGAAGACTAAAGAGAAACCCATATGATATATAAGTGACAGTATGGAATATGATTCAAAATATGGTTTTACTATATTAACATGGAACAAAGTTATTGCAAAAAAACTCAACCAGTGATGTAAGTGGACTCTACAGCACTTGAATCTTGACCACCATGCAATGCATTCTGAGACATGACAAATCTACGTTGATATTGTTCTCGTTGTGTTAAAACAAAAAAGATTGGCCAGTTTTCGTGTTTGAGCTCTATAAATATGAGTATATGACAGGATTAAGTGTGGATGAATGATGGATTGCATCGAAGATAAATGATGAACTAGCACGTCTTATTGAAGAAGTAGCAGATT
Organism: Raphanus sativus; assembly: GCF_000801105.2. Taxonomy (NCBI): domain Eukaryota; kingdom Viridiplantae; phylum Streptophyta; class Magnoliopsida; order Brassicales; family Brassicaceae; genus Raphanus; species Raphanus sativus. The sequence goes on along the minus strand of NW_026616473.1, from coordinate 19,573 downwards.
TATATAGTTTTCTCTCTAACTCGATTCGAGATACACCTGGCCCATTTTATATGGTTTAGTTCTACACTTAATAATTAGATGACCCAATGATCAATAATTTAGTGTACACGTTCTCTCTACTCATAAGTCATAACTAAGCATAGAACCTATAAGCCGAAGAATCCGCGATGATGTTCCTTAGTCCTCCAATTGTTGACGCCAGCATTATGAACACCCCTACGATGATGGAGATCTGCCCAATACAAGAAAGGATAGATCAATGATATAGTCTTATAGACATTGATCATCTTCAAAATTGTATAATGAAAAATATGTAGATAGATATAGATGTTTACCCAATTGACCAACCACGTTATGCTGAATCTCTTTGGTTTCTTGATGATAAGCCACATTATACTTGGGAGCTGCATGCATGTGACGTCATTAAAAAAATCCACAACAAGATTGACTTACTTCATCATAACCATGTACTCCTATAAATGAAGATGTAGTTTACCAATTGTTATTGAAGTGTACTTACAAAGAAGGAAGTGGGTGCAAAGCCAAATCCTCCAAAGAACCCTAGAAGGTCTCCAAAGAAGGGGAAACTCACTCCAATAAACAATGTAAACGCTGCCATTTCCAATCACAAATATTCAATTGACTAATTTTTTTTTTATATATTAACTACACACTCTTAACTAGACATATATCATGATGAGAAAAAATTAATTAAGGCTTACCGACATAAATAGTTCTAGTGAAAAACCTCAGAACAACTCCATGCTTAAAACCGAACCTAGTAACCATCATCCTCTCCAAAAGGTCAAAGACAGGCATAGCAAACACTTGGTAGCTACCGATGACGTGGACAACAACCATGAGATTAGCAGAAGCAATAAGCCAAGCTGGTCTCTGTAGATTATTCAGCACATTGTCGTCTACGTCTTGACCAAAGGCCCAATAGCAGATCAGAGCCACAGGGAAATAGCAAATGGCGTTGACAAAGTAAGCTCCCATCACTCCTTGCCACATGGGCACCTTTGATGGTCTCTCAGGAGTTGAAGGCATCGTTGCTTGGATCTCTAGAGCCACGGCGTGGCCCGCGAAAGCGAATGAGATCTGACCTAAGGCGTTGAAGATTCGGAACATGGAGTCACTTGGACTCGTAGCTTTGTAACCGTAGCTAACGTCAGGGATTCTTCCATGTGCGATACTTCCTGCCCACGCTATCGTCGAGTAGCTATTGTACATAATGTATATTACAAAGTATGATCAGTCTTGACATAGGTAATTTTCGTAAGGATCATTGATCTAAACTATAATGTCGTGACTCGTATAAATAATTGATCTAGTAGACTAGTACTGATCTAGTTGATGTAACTTGTATTAATTTTTTTTTTTCAATGTATATTAAAATTGACAAAATCTAAATGTTTCGCTGCTTTACTAAACTTATATGTTTGCGATTTGAATAATTTATTTCTTCCTAGGACTGCAAAATATTGTGTTTATACACAGAGTAATTTTACATGTAAACCTAAAAACAGAAGAACAGAAAACTAGATGCTAGGCACTCAATGAACATGTTAGTTGAACTTATTGTTGTCTAGTCCAATGATTTGGCTTATATAAAATGGTATATTGAAAGTTGTAGCATTTTGTTACAACACGTTAATGATATATGGTATTGCATCAAAATGGTAAAAGGATAACGTGATGATAAGATGTGAAAGAGTACTGACCTGAGGGACATAACGGCGGCAGCCAAGGAGACACCGGCGACGGAGTTAAAGTTAGGGAGCTGGGAGAGGAGGAAGTGGACCCCACCGAAGGCGAGAATCCAATACGTCGATCGCACGGGAGCGCAGGTGGAGCACGTGACATCCACGAACTGCTTTAGGCACTTGCCACCAGTCACCATGTAAACAATGCAGCACCCGACCTGGACGATGAGCTGTTGCGGGAGGACGATCCATGGGCCGAGTTTTGGGCCGAAAGCGTACCGGCCTAGATCGATATACCGGTCAAACCGGGTTCCCGGTACGCACTCGTGGAGCTGTACCATCTGCCACATCGTGTTTAGGGTCAGTCCCCATGTCAGTACCAACATTAATGTCCCTGGTCCCCTGTTTCCACCACACATCAGTTACCTTGTCATTTTCCAAACCAACAAAGGAAAAATACAATTGATTTTCTTTTGTTTTTTGCATGTTCAATTTTATTGGGTCAGTCCCCATGTTATTTCACAAGTAACCCCTAACCTTTATATCTGAATTTTATTGCAACTAGTTCAAAATCATCATCTTAAAGTGCACTTAGCTTCTTCTTCTTCTTTTTGGTTTTGCATGCACTATATATGAATCTTGCAACTAGCTCAAAATAATCATCTTAAAGGGGAATTTGTTTCGCATGTTCTGTGAATCTTCTTATATCTGAGTAATAATTACAACTACTTTCAAAGTCACCATCAGCTTATAGTGCAGTTGCTTCTTGTTTTTCTCTCTTTTCTCATTTACTGATTTACATATTCTATATGGATATTCTTATATCTGAATTTAATTGCAACTAGTTCAAAATCATCAGCCAAAAGTAGTATAAAGTTTTTACGAGTTTGTTTCTCGAAAAAAAAAGGTTTACGGAAATAAAGAGTAACTTATATCACAAAGATCCGAGACGTGAATTTCCACTTATTTACATGTTTAATTTAAACAATTATATGTATTTAAAAAAGAACAATTATATTGTGGCTAACAAAATTATATATAGTCCTTTTGTTTGTTTTTAAGATCGTTTGAAAGTTGAAATACACAAAAAAAAAAGTTGAAATACACATAAAACTGAAGAAATTATGGGCTTAATGTTGTATTTTCTTGGTTTTAAAACATAATTTAAGGCGAAAAGTTTATAGAAAAGAGTGAAATGAGAGTACCAGCCAAGGTAAGCCATGGCGTAAGGGAGGCTCAGAACTCCGGCACCGATCATAGCTGTGACGGTGTGGAAGGTGGAGTACCACCACTTGGCTGGCCTTGATGGTTCCGCCCCCGCCCATTTCTCGCCAGAGTTCTGATCAGTTTCCTGCAAACAAGAACTAATTAATAAGAAAAACAAAAGAAAGAAATAAATGAGAGGGTGAATGACTTATGGAGGAATACCTTAGAAGGAGAAATGGGAGAAGCAGAGACCATTGTGTGTGTGTGTCTTTGCAGAAAAGTGGGATAGATCTCAATTCCCTTGATATAAGGAGATAACTAAGCTTTTAAGTTTTAAGTAACTATGTGGTGCTTTGAGTTATTATTTTGTCCAAAGAAAGTTTGTTTAAATGAATAAAATAAAGTTTAAGTAAATTTTCTTAAAGATCTTACCTAAACTAAATGCACCTGAAGGGCTTTGTTTTTTCCGCACGGTGATCATTTAAAGTTGTGAAGTTGTCTGAACCTAGAAACGTGGAAAACTTGTCAAATTCAAGAAATGTGTAAGAAATCAAAAGAATACATATTGAGCTATGGATACCACAATATCACAAAGTTAGAGGTAATAAACATATATCGATTTCGTAACCAATGAGAGATTTCCAAAACATAATATTATCTTCATCTACTTCTTTGGACATTTTCTTCTTTTCTCAACTCTGTCGTCATAAGTCATGTTTTGTTGTTGTTGTTGTTGTCATAACACATGTTTGTAGTAGTACGACGCCAAATACGAAACATGCAGTTACATGATCATACAAAAGAAATGTAGTGCAAAGATTCACGTTTCATTTTGTTTGGACTCATTCTTACGGTCGATTAATTGTTTAAAAAGGTTTTTACTTATCATTTAAAATAAATGATTTTATTAGGAGAATAAAACCTTTCGAATTTTAAAGACTGATGCAGCCCACCAACCACACCCACAAAGAGTTAAAGCGTCTATTTAGAGAAGTATTAGCTATAAAAAGAGTGGAAAACTTTGAAAATTAGCTTTTTGGCTTTTTCAATATTGTATTTATCAATTTGCATCTTTGCTTTTCCTGATCCCACTTGATGGTGCCACCACTCTTGAAGTTCAAGCCTGTGTGGATTAAATAATACACATAAAATTTTCAGTGCTGGCATTTTCTTTCCTTGAAACATCTTTTAAGAAAAGGGCCTTTGGTTATGTTCGCATGATTCGATCGAGAAAATCTAATGGCTGCGATACATTTGTATATTGGCTTGACCTGTGGTACAAAAGTTTTTCGATATTTTATCAAAATTATAATGTGCCACGTGAATAGGACCTACCACCAGAGGTAAACTCACATTGGTTTAGGACAAGGAGTGTGCTCAAGAGTGGAGAAGAGAAGTCGTGTTTGTCGTCTTGAATTCAAAAAGGCAGTTGATTTAGTTTTAGTGCGCTTAATAGTTCCTCTGTCTCTTATCAATATCAATCATTAAGCTTTCTTTGTTTTTTTAGACAACTTATCAATAATTGTGGTCTTACTGCTTATTCTTTGAAATAATAAAAATTCAAATTCAAAATGGTGAATTTAACGGAGCAAAACAATAGGAAATCTGATAGACTGATACCAAAAGAAAAAGAACAAAAAAAGGAAAAACGGCAACAAGGCTACAACATAAGAAGCATGTTTTGCGTTTTACTTCAGAATCTGAAGTTCAGATAGAGCTAGCTAGGAGAGTGATATGTGAGCAAATGCTCATTGGAATGGGGTCTATAATGAAAGATGCATTTAAAAGATTTATTCGAAAGATTTAAATTCTGGTTTGACAATAGTGTAATTCTGACTTGATAAAACCATAACATTTGCCAAGTGTTTTAAAAAAGTTACTGATATTGCATTGTACATGCATCCTTCATATCTGCAAACAAACTTAAAATCCAATCACGACCGTAAGTATATATGGTTTTGATCTTCTATTTCCTTGTCAATCTGATAAACGTCGACTATTAGGAGGTTCTTGATTTTGAGTCCTAAATATGACGCCATAACATAAAAAAAGAAGAGCTAACCAAACTTTTTATATATATAAACTTTCCTAGACAATAACAATAATAGTTTGGTAGCTTCGGTAATGGTCAGACCCACAAGAGGATGCCATTTTTCAGGCAGAAAAGACACCAACTAAACACTAAGTCTAAACCCATACGGGTCTTTATCGAGTTAGACCAAGTAAGAAAGCATTTTTGTTCATACGATGAAAACTAATTAGCAAAATGTAGAAATCTGAAGAAGAGTTTTATTTTTTAACATTATCCCATGAAGCCAGCTCCTGGCATGTTAGACTGCCCTCCACCACTACCACCACCTTGTTGTGATCTTACAGGACCTTGTGCAAAAGCTTGACCACCCATTACTCCTGACCCAACCATCTGTTGAGGCTGCTGCTGCGGCATCTGATTCAGTGGCGAAGTCTGTTGCTGCATCTGATTCAGCGGCGAAGTCTGCTGCTGCATCTGATTCAGCGGCGAAGTCTGCTGCTGCATCTGATTCAGAGGCGAAGTCTGCTGCTGCTGATGATGTTGTTGAAGCTGAGACATCTGATGCTGCTGTTGCTGATGATGTTGGAGTTGTGACAATTGATGGTGCTGCTGCTGCTGGAGTTGTGGCAGTTGTTGCTGTTGGTGGTGTTGTTGTTGCTGGATCTGTTGCTGTTGTTGCTGCTGCTGCTGATGGATTTGTTGTTGCTGCTGCTGCTGGATCTGTTGTTGGTGCTGTTGTTTTGTAATTTGCGGCTTAAACACAACCATATCCTGATAGAACCATCACAAAGGAACAAACGATTCAGTAACTACTGACTGCATTTCTTCAAATCAAACCGATATGTAGAGAAAGCAGTGGGCGCATGATGGATTAGACAGGCTCCTTTAGCAATCAGTTTGGAAGTAAAAACTCAAGAGACACTAGCTAATGGATACATGTGAAGTGAAACCATCTACAGATATCTTACTTGGTGCTTACTTACCCCTGGAAAAAGCATTCCAATCAAGCGGCAAGCCTTGTCAGAGACAGAGAGAAGCAGCGTCTGTGACGGCAACTGGATCACTGCACACTGCACTTCAGAGGTAGACTTTGTTATCATAAAAAGCAAGGCACACGATTAGGCAATCAAAACAAGGCTACAAGTTTAGTAGCCGTAACGAGTACGGTGAAAAGATTGATAGATTTCCCGTACGACTTACGTACAGATATCGATTAAACCAGTAACCAGCCATCATATTGCTATCAAGTTCGAATAAACGGGACATATATAGGAAAAGGAAATAACTGGCATAGAATATCAACAAAACTTACAAGCTTCTTATCCTGAAGTTGTCCTAAAAACCCATGCTGACTCATGGCTCGAAACACAAGGAAGTCAGCTTTGCCAACATATTGCCTGGTACAAAGGCAGATGAAAGTTAGTGATAAGAAAACAAACATCTACCAATGAAAAGCTATAGCAAGAGGATAGTACTTGTTATTCATATGATCCTGGGATATGAGACGAACAATCTGCATGGTTGGTGGCCAGTTTGCTGCCAACCTGAGGAGACGCAGAAAAAGAGAAAGCAAAAACTGCTTTAGCAGCTAACAATCATTTCTCAATACGTAGGTCGACTGCTAATGAAACTTGTCTACTCTTGACAAGGGTAAGAAAGCAATTTTCATATTTCAGTTAGTTATGAACTTACGAATCAGAGGCAGAAGCGTTTCGGTAACCCTGTCAAATATAAACAAAGACATTACAATTTGCTAGGAGCAATCCAACAAATGTTTGGAAAAGAAAGATATGATCCTACAAATTACATAAAGTGGGAAAAAGGGCACATGGGGGTGGTAGTCAGTGCCCTAAACATACCTCAAGTCTGGTGATAAGAACAGGTTGCCCTTGTCTTTGCCCAGATAAATTTCCCTACATGAATTAGAAAATGTAAGTTAAAATTATCATCAGACCACCGCTGCTATTTCAGACAAGGTGAACCGATATTACCTCCCAGACTTTTACGTATTTGGATTGCGAAGGCTGCATAGCCCCCGATGACGCCTGTGACAGCTGCATATTAGGAGCTGAACTGTTACTGCCACCAAGTTGTTGTATTCCTGGTTGCGCTTGTTGGCCAACTCCTGGAGTAGGCATCATTCCACCTGTTGCAGATGAGACATTTCCTTGACCGAGACCAGTCATCATGTTTTGGTTCATGGAAATTCCACCTTGCATCATCTGTGAACCAGAATGGCTTCCTTGGTTCATCCCTGGCATTGGTTGAGGCATTGGTTGAGAGACACCAAGGTTCGAAGTAACGTTTGACGTTGTTTGAGGACTAAAGGAATTATTAGGGCCCGGGCTTTGCCCCGCTTGTGCATTTCCCATAAGTGCACCTGAACCAGCAATTGAAGTATTTCCCTGCTGTCCAGATGAAAACCCAGTTTGTGAAGGAGGCTGAGATGTAGCCATTCCTGTCGATATCATATTTGACATATGCATTGCGACTGCACTTTGCCCAGCCGACGAGGCTGCCCCCGCCAGAGCTGCAGAGCTCATGACTTGTCGAACTTGGGAAAGGTTATTCAACAGACTTACATTTCCAGGAGGACCAGAACGCAATGGTGGCGTCATTACACTAACCACAGGCTTAACATCTGGTGCATTCTCAGCATTAGTGATCATTTCTTGAGAAACTGACGATGCTGAAGATGTTTGAACTGAAGGGATTGCCGGTGCAGCAGGTCGAGCTACGGAGGAGGGGATATGAGGAAAATTTGGAACTGCTGCCATAGAAGATACAGTGCTAGGCTCCTGAAATTTAATTCCAAAAAATCCAATTAACAAGATTTATATATTTATGTTATGTTATCTAATTAGTTGATAAGATTTCATTTCATATATACGTATGGGATATTCAAAAGAACCTAACGTTAAATCAATTTAACTAAATGTCTTATCAAGCACCACAGAATAAATTTTTACAATCCATTTGCGATTTATAGTTTCTAACAAACAAACATGAATCTATTTGCCAATTAAGCTGTCACCTCCAACCGACTAAAAAGATCAAATAGACTTACAACTTTCACAGTAGCAGTTGGAACTGGTCCAACGGAGACTGGCTGCCGACTAAGAATAGGCCCATTGGCTGAAAATCACACAAAAAAAGAGATCTTCACATAAAAGGAAGCAGGATATAATCGGAAAGACACACAAAGAGAGCAAGATATTTCAACTAAAAATAGGGCCTGCTAAGCATAAGTACCTGATGGCACAAGAGCTGGAGGTTGTCCAGCGACTGGAAGAGATGGAGCAACAGTGGCCCTGTCCATTTTCACAGGGCTCTGAGTCTGTGGCAAATTGGTAGCAGTATGACTTAAAGCAGCACGTGCCTCCACAAAATTCTCTGAGATCAGGACAAGATAGAATGTGTTCTTAACCGTGTCAATTGACAAGTCCCCACTTTGAGGATTGAGCTTTCCCTGCAATTAAAATAGAAAAAAAAAAGTTACTCACAAAACAATCTTACTTCAGCCTGTAGCACTGACGATTAAGAGATGACTGGAAAAGGAAACACATATGTAAGCTGAATATCTAATGAAATATAAAAAGATACGCAGTCTCACCGCATTGTATAGTGCTCTAACTTTCGGAAGCTGCTTTGGGCACACAACAGACAAAGAAACAGAGCACTGCAGGCAGACCGATATTGCAGGTGAGGGATTCCCAAAGAAAAAAAAAGGTAATTGTAGCAAGTCGCAAATAAAAAAAGGTACCCTAGAAAAATATGATGCCACTGTCTCGGCATCTGATAAACGGCTTTCAGGTTGCGCATCGCCATTTTCATTTCGTTCCGCATTTTGCAGTTTAGGACGATATACAGGTGTTGGCAACGAGTAGGGGTTGCTAGCTGTGATTAAAATACAGTGCCTTTTAAGATCATTACTTGGTTGAGCTTGGCCTGAAGGAGGAGGAAACATCTGCGTCATGAAAGGCAGAAAAAAAAAACGTGAGGTTTACGGATCTTAATATCTCTGACAGAAGCAGCACTATTTACAATCAGCCCATGGAAAAAAAGAAAAAATTAACTGAGAAACTAAACTTAGTCAAAATGGCCCAAACACATGCATTTCTAGTTACGTCATAGAATGATTAAAGATAAAGTTTACCCACCATCAATGCTTCGGCAAGACCTTCGGCTGTGGCGGCTTCATTGAAACCACCGCCGGCAAATTGTATGGATGAAAGCCAATGCAAGAAAATATCAACATTTCTTGTCCAGCCACTCCTTTGTACCAAGCAACCTAAGAAGTAATAAGAATAAAATGGAATAGCCATGAACATGCAAAAAAAAAAAAAAAACGCCCAATACAATGCTTGTATTTGGATATCACAGTAATGGAGCGCAATACATACCAGAATATGAACCATGGGAATTGAAAATGACCAGCGATAGCTCAACATTCGAAACAGGGTTCCTCTGCAAGTTTTATAAGATACATAAAGAAGACTCATCAACCATCGATTTAGAGATAACAAATGCTCTCTCTTTCTGTGGCATTGATTTGACAGATTACGGTTCTTTAACAACTAAAATACAGAAAGTAACTGATAATGTAAAAAGAACAAAAAGTAAAAACAATGAACAAAAACTGTTGGCTCAAGAATGAAAACTAGAGTTTTCCTCAAAAACGAGGATGAGTCAGATACAGTACCTCTCCATTTAACTCACTGCCACAGAAAGACCTGCACAAAACACACAAAGAGAGTATTAACAGACGATTGAAGTAAAATTTTAAACATTTGCAGGATGCAGATCCAACTGATCATCTAGACAACCAATGGAGGTGATATATAAATCTAACACAATAAGAGGGTGAGAACTTTTAGAGAAAAAAAAAACATCAGAAACCTAACATAAATGCATCAAATTTCAATTCCAAAACATAATAGCACTAAAACATGCTAGGGAAAAATATGCACACTTCAACCAAAAATACTTCTCCCTGGCTCTTAGGGACACAGTAATGGAGGAGTTAAAGAGCTATTAGACAGGGCCGGACCTCGACCATGCTAAGTGAAAACTTTTGCAACAGCCCCCAAATATTTTTTTAAAAACTACATAGACAAAGGCAAGTTTTTTTTTACACCTCCAAATCTCAGAGCCGGCCTGGTCTTAGAGATACTTCTCATACCAATTTCAACGTAATTGAGCTAATTACATTACGTTTACATTTACAAAACCACAATTGAGTTTGAGGTAAATAGATTGCTCTATACGAATCGAAGAACATCATCAACAAACAGGACAGTAATACACTCAAGGTTGTCTCTCTCTACCGATGGAAATAAATAAATAAAGGGGCCATTCAGAAACCCTAACATGGAATGGAAAGAGGGGGGTGAGAATAAAACAACAACCTGATGATTTTGTGGAGGTAGTCGGAGACGATGGTATGCCAATAAGGACCCAAGGCTGCAGTGCCTTCCGCTACGACGATCAGCTGTTTCATCTCCGACAACTGGTTTGTTGACGACATGTTCGGTCGGGAAACTCGCCGCGAAGAAGCTGCGAACGCGAATCAACGGAAGATTGAAAGACCTCTCTCTCTCTCTCTCTCTCTCTCTCTCTCTCTCTGGCCTCTAATTACTGATCTTCTTCTTCTTATATTAAGAGCGTTACGATTTTTCACCCACGGTAACTTCTCTAGGAATTTTATCTTTTTGGTAAAGTTTTTTTCTTCTTCTTCTCCTCCGGTAAAAAGGAGGAACCAAATTGAATTACAACTTTTGTTTGTGGTAGATAGTATAGGAATAAATCAATATAATTCTAAATATCTTTGAATTCAAATTTGTTACTTAGAAAATATATTTAATCTGCGTTTTCCAATTTAAGGCTGATTTTAAATTTGACCAAGAGCCAGTAGTATTTTTCATTCAGAACTAGTTATCTTCACCAAACAAAATATTTCCATTTAGAAAATGCACAGAATATACATAATTTATTTAGTAGTGAAGGTCAGGTCGAACTTGTTTCGTAAAACATTTTTTAACGCTAATACTATACCTCAGTAGACTAAAGAGGTAGAGGCCATTTTAAAGTCCATTTTAAGATTGTCCCCAACACTTGTACATGGGCCACTTGGCTATCATGCATAACTAATCGAAAAATGATTGATTCATGGATATCATGCACATCATGAGACGATTATGAATTTCGTCAAAGTAGTAAAGGATCCTTAAGCGCATCAAAAGGGTTGTGGAGTCTTTTGGGCCGCAAGTAACTAATTGTTATTGTCCACAAAGTTTTATTTCCTTGTGTTTTAGAACATGTTTTTGTTTGACTTTTAAGACTATCTTTTTAATCCTAAAAGAGGTCTGGACAATTTTCATGTGTGGTGCAATAATTAGCTATGATCTGAGCCAGAACCAGCCTCCACATACATTATGTGTAGCCTTTAAGATCTTACTAGATTTTGACCCGCCCTAAGAGGGCGGGTATATGTTTTGTTTTGTATGTTTTATTGAAATTGCATTTTTAAGTGTATGCTTTTTTTGTTATTATATATATATATATATATTTTTGTATCAGATATGTGTGTTTTGGGCAAATCTTTATTTTTATTTCTAATTTTACTTGTGTATTTTTTTTCTCAAAATGATTAGTCTTCTTATTTTGAACATTGAAATGAAATTATTATTGGACGAAAGCTTACAAAGGAATAAAAAAATCCCTAAAAAAAAATAGTAATTAAAAAAAAAGAGCATTATAAGCATCTTCAAAAGTAGGATAAGAAGGTCGATTCTAAGAGAGAGAAACAGAGAGTAGAGAGAGAAACCGTCACCGGGATTATTCTGTTCCGGCCGACGGTGTGAGCTTTCACAGTCACCGACCGTCGGCCCGGATTTCCCTTTCTGTGTTTTTTAAAAGCTCCTTTTCCTTTGGGTTTTGTGTAGTTCTAAGGTTCCCGTCGTCGCACCTTCTCTTCGGTGGGCGGTCGGTTTTAGCTGCACCGCCGTGGCTCTTTATCTTCTTAAGAGAACGGGTGGTTTTAGAGTTTCTTTTGGTGCGGAGGCTTTCTATGCTCCGGCGGTGGTTCGTTTTTTGTGGTGGTTGTTATTTCAGATCCGGTGGAGATCTCGAATCTTCGATCGAGTTCCCCCGAGGAGGAAAGTGGTGATGTTGAAACAGCGGTCTGCGATGCCTCGGGTGAGATCTCGGGTACGTCCCGATGAAGCTCTCCGATTCTCTTATTATCCTCGAAGTTGATGGCGTCGCGGGCTCAGCTTGTTCACTTGAGGGTGGTAGCTAGAAAGCTGGTGTTTGGATCCGAGGATTGCGACGGCTGGGAGGTTTCGGTCGTGCCCGCGGAGGAAAGAAGCGACGGTGGAGTTTAAAGTTTGCGATTGGAGTCTATATCTAGCCTCGATGAGAGCGCGGTAAGGTGCCGGTGAAGCTCTCCGTGGAGGAATAGGCGACGATGAGGGGTGCATGTGCTTCAGGTCCGGCGAGTTCCGGCGTAAACGGCGGTTGCCTCGGCTTTCCGGCAATCATCGACGTTTGGACTCGTGATTTGATGTTTCGGATCTCGAGGTGAAGTCTAGCGCGTGCTAGTGCTTGACGCGTGGGCGTCGTGACGAGAATGGGCTGACGTGTGGGTGGACGCGCGGCGTCGTGGGTTTAGGGGAGTTTGGGCTTCTAGGCCCATTTTGTTTGTTGTTGTTTTGGTTTGCCCTTTTAGTTGGGCTTTTGGTTGTATGTGGATTCTGGGCTTTGTCCCATTAATATAACCCATTAGACGAAAAAAAAAAGCATCTTCAAAAGTTGGATACAAAACTCCATTAACAGTTAGTAAATCTGTGTAGTTGGTCAATTTTTTGTTATGATTTAAAAGAAAATGCATATAATGCATTTCTTTTTGTTTGGAGTTTGTAAACAGGTTACTCATTCTTTTATCTTTATTCTCTCTATTAATTTCCATCCAATCTTGATATTGTGAAGTTTGATTTGCCTTCTTTGTCTCGACATTACCAAAATGATGTTCTTGATGTGAAGCTTCTTTGTCACCTTCTTTATTTTTACCATATAATAAAAATAAATCTAAAACTCTGTCGTTAACCTATGAACCAACACCGATGGATCATGCAAAATTTTAGAAAAGTTTGATTTTTAAAAATTAAACTTCTCATATATTTACATAAAATTGAAGAAATTATTTTATTTTTATTATATGGTAAATTCATTTTATTTTTTGTTATAAATTTTAGTTTATAGGTTTTATAATGATTTTTAAGGTTATATTTGTGAGTTTTGGAACTAACATTATTAATAAATAGAATATACTTGAGTTAACTATAAATGTAAAATATTTCTACATAAATTTTGGTTTTATATGGAAGAATAGTTTGCAATAAAAATGGATGTTGATAATTATATTAAATACAAAATTTTAAGGAAATCTCTATTTAATGATCATATATTAAATATTTTAATAAAATTATATATATTATTATTATGCTTTTGTAAAAACTATCAACTGTATTCGGATTGCGAATGAACCGGTAAATCCGGTGACCAAGATAAATCCAGTTTGAGTTTTGTGAAAAAATCTAGTAAAACCCGTTAAAAAATCACTAAACCCTAGAACTCGGTTACCGGTTAAACCAATAAATAATTTTACTTTTAAAAAGATAATTAATTATGTATTTAAAATCTGTTTTGTATAATTTTCAATAAATAAGCTAAAGTTTTCAGTTTTGTTATCGACAATTTATTAATAATGTTTTATTTTTGATTTACTTTGGATATTAAATTTAATTTAATTATTCATATTACACATATAAATATTTATGAATTTATAATTTCTGATATTTAAAACTCAATAAAATCCACAAAAAAACCACTAAAACTCGTAACCCGGTTACCGGTTGAACCACTGGTTGAGCCAATAGATAACTTTTACTCTTTTTATTTTAGTTTTTATTTACGTTTTTTAAATCTGTTTTGTATAATTTTTAATAAAGAAGTTACGTTTTTCAATTTTGTTATCGACAATTATTAATAATGTTTTACTTTTCGTTTACTTTTTGAAAGTTAATTTTATTATTCACACACATATATAATATTTATGAATTTTAAGTTTTTATATTTATAAATCTAACAAAACCCGCAAAAAATCACTAAAACATGGAATCCGGTTACCGGGTTAAGCCACTGGTTAAACCAATAAATAAATTTTACCCTTTTTAGTTTTTAATTTTGTTTTTAAAATCTGTTTGTGATTTTTGATAAAGTAGTTAGGTTTTTTCAGTTCTGTTATCGACAATTTATTAATAATATTTTACTTTTGTTTTACTTTGGATTTGAAGTTTAATTTTATTATTTACATTAAACAAATAAATATTTATAAATTTTTGATATTTTCAATTAAATGTCATAAATCTTAACTTGTTACAAAAAAAATATTTAAATAATCAAGATTATTTTTATATTTTATATGTCAAATGAAAATAAAATATAAAAACTAAATTTGTGTATTTTCTAAATATTTTATATATTTGTATATATATATCTTTACTGAGACTTGAATCAAGATATTAGTTAACGATTTAGCTAAATCAAATACACTAATGTTATATATATACATATATGTACACATGTGTTTTGTTTTGTCAACATACGTATAATAATTCATTTTAGTTCTTGGACATAATATATGGAGCAGTTATATTTAGATGGTTATCATTTCTGTCAACATACGTACATCTACATTTTGTTGCCATATTCATATCCCTTTAAAATAGGATTTTAGTGGTTAGCAAACGTGGAGCAGTTACACTTAAGATACAGTTATACTTAGTTGAATTTATAGTTTACTTTATGTAGTTATATTTTAGACAAAATATATTTTTAAAAATGGACACAACTAATATCAATTGGACATGTTGAAGAATTAATAGAATAGATTAAATATTTTTTAAAAACAACTATACTTCGGGTAACAAGCAAGATCCTCTTAAGATGCATGAATCTTAGACAAGACAAGTAATTGTCAGTCGTCGAGATATACTTCTATTAATTACAAGTATGTGGTTCTAAAATCGTAGTGTTGATTCCGTGAAGGTTATTAATGAATAATGATCTGTGGTCAGTGTTTTGAACAGATCTTACTCGAAAACAGTATTTAAGAAACGTACAGAATCTTTGAACAATCGTCATTGTTCTTCTCCCTTTAAGCATCTCAAACACATTAAAAGATCTTCGTATCCTACACACGTTTTATTATTGGACATGCTGACAGTAAACTATTCTATTTGATCCCATAAGATATTTTCTCCATTTATGTAAACAAGTACTAAATGCATAAATACTAGTTTGGCCAAATACTCAAAACAAATATCTCATGTTTCAACTGAAAACATTGCAATAAAGGGATTATAAAACCAATATAAATCGATATAATATTTTTGACCAGAAAAGAGATATAAGATAAGGTCCAAACACATATTTTTCTATCACATGATGAACACATCATATTCATTAACGGTGGGAAACAAACCCAAATTTTAGATGTGAGCAAAGAAAAAAAAACTATTTCCTAGTCATCATTTTCTTGTCTTATCCTAATTTACAACTTGCCAATTAGATTTTCTAACAAAAGGGAAATAAATTTTTAAAAATAAGATGAAAATGAAATGGGTCACAAGGCGTTGATTATGGCCTGCTTCTTGGAACATCCTAACGCAAACAAATCAACTTCTCGAGATCTCTTCTCTCCACCGCACTCATCGTTTGTTTTAGCGTTGGTCGCCGCATTGAAAATGTTGACCCCGAAAAGCCTAACCACATTCTGAACCGGGTTAATTACCTCCGTACCGGACCGGACTTTCCAGTCAATATACAATTGCCGTCCGGTCCGGTCGATCTCTCGAAGCAAACCGCAATCACCGGCTCTGAGACCCTTCTCCTTAACGAACCGGCTCCACCCCTTGGTCAACACGTAACTTTGACTGCTGTTCCAGTACGAGTAAAGAACCGCCACACTTTCCCCGTCCTGTCTTCCAGATTAATCAAAACGCCTTTCGCCGCCGTCGTCGTCGCCGGTAACGGAAAATGCTTCTCCGCGTGCTGTTTCGGTATCACCAACCGGTTAAGCTTCCCGACGTCGCTCGGCGTAACGGCTTTCTCGAAAAGTAACTCTCTCGAAACGCCGTCGTTTTCGTTAACAGCCGTCGCCGTCTTTCGCCGTTTTCCGTTGTTACCGTCGCCGTCGAGGAACTTCCTCTCGCTCTGTCGAAGCTCGTCGGTAGGTGTGTTTCCTCAGCATGTCGACGATCTCGGCCTTGGAATGAGCCTCGAGGAAAGCAGACTCCGAATCGTCGGCCGGAGATTTGAAGTTCGTGACGGCGGCGTCGCGGCCGCGGAACTTCCGAACGGCGACGTCGTAGGAAGCGGCGGCCTCTTCCTCCTCGTTGAACGTGCCTAGCCAGACGCGCTGGTGCTTCTCGTAAATCTGAGCTCCCCATCTCCCGTTGGGCTGAGGGACGACGCCTTTGAACTTCGACGACGGGAGCTTCTTCCGCGACTCTGTCTCGACGCCGTTGTTCTCTAGATCGAGGACCACGCTGCTTCCGCCGCTTCCCATTCTGTAGAGACGCAACGCCGGAGGAGGAGGAGATGGTGTCTTCTTAGTAGACATGGAGAGAGTTTCTGAAGTGTTGTTGTTGTTGCTAGTGTTGTCGTCTAGACAGCTGTAATCCATTTTTTGTTTGAACGTAAATAGAGAAATGGGATGTGTTGGCTTTATGAGATGAGGTTTGAGTATGTGTATATATATAGAGAGAGAGGGGAGTGCATGTATGTTCCCTTTGATATTATTTGTTAAAACATGATAGGATGTGCCAAAAGATAAATGTAAAATGTGGGTAACGTATGAAGGAAAAGTTGAAATTATAATAATAATGGGGGGGAGATGCAGAAGTGGGGTCAAGTCTTGCAAAAATAGCAAAATGAAATAGTTAAGAGAAGTTTCATGGGAAGAGATAAGAGGGCCAGTCCAAAAAATATGGGTACTAGTGGCCATATATCAAATGCATTGAGAGAACATGGACATTGAAAAGGAATCTGTTGTTTCTGAAATCTGACTACGAGACAGAGAATAATACTCTACTTAGCAATGAGTTTCTTGATGCGTTTAGAACTTAACCATGTGTTTTTTTTTAACTGAGGCTTTGAGAATAACCATGTTAATATCTCTTCTTTTGCTTGCAGATTAAACAGAGAGTAATATGCATATCCAGTTAACTGAATGGTCCATATCGAAATGGAGAATTGCAAAAAATATATGTGAGTTACTGTTTAGAGTTGACTAGTTGAGAGATATGTAGAAGAAATAATGGGCAATGTGTAGCAGAGATGAGGAATAATAGGGAGCCAAGTGGGAAGGGGGCTCACATGACATTTGGACCTTCTCATCTTTTCTTTTATTTGTTGTAAAATTGTGCATCCCCTTTGAAGCTTTTCTTGAAACTATTATTCGCCATTCCACGTTTGGTATGTAACGTTTCTCTTTACAGTTTTATGCAATTTGTTTGCTTTAGTTTGACTATCATCGTTGGTTTCTTCTATGTTTCCTATAGCTACTTCAGTTTGGTTTTATCCTCTAAGCACTTACATTTGTACGTAGAATCTTTCACTGTCTGTTCTATGCTGCTAAGTCTATACATTGCACTAAGATCATGATTATTGCAAAGGTTCTTAGCAAAAGTCTTTAATATACATATATATACATTATATACTAAAAGTCCTTAATATACATATATGTATATATATGTATATGTATATATTATATATGCGTATGTAATTATTTGCTAAGGATTTTACGAAAACCGAAACTAAAAGTTTTTTAATTAAGGAAATTTCGGTTTTCGATTTCTGTAAAGTCCTTAACAAAATAATTACATACGCATATATATAATATACATATACATATATACATATATGTATATTAAGAACTTTTGCTAAGAACCTTTGCAATAATCATGCTCTAAGGTTTCCTTTTAACTCGGACACGAGATCCATCAAGCTACGTTTTTAAAAACATTTATAAAGAACCTCAAATCAAACCTTGGAAGAAAGGTAATATTTAAAGAACATGCGTTAATCTGTTCACTCTCTATTGGAGAGAAGATTCATACTCTAATTGCCAACTATATTTTTGGGGTTACAGAAATATGGGATGCAATGAGGCAGTGATCCAAAGGACCGAGGACTGACGCGTAGTCAATTGTGGGTCGCGATCGGTTGAAAGTTTTCTTCTTCTAACCTTTGTGATAGAAAGATATGATATTATCAATGTTGAGGAGGAACAAGATCATAGCTTATGGCTGAGTATTACATGGGACACCTCCTAATCTTATAGAGTGACTGGTCCCTTCGAAACATTGTCTGAAGCTTTGATTAATAAGAAAAGAACGTCTAACTAAACAATATCCAAATATAAATAGGACATCCCTTTTAGTAGAAGATAATTTTGATAATCAAATAAAATTAGTTTCATTATTTTGTGTGTTACAACATCACTCAATCATATTTCTTATAATTGAATATCGAACACCCACGAGAATGAATTTAAATTATCCATAAGCATAAAATCGACCCTCCAGCTGTTTATGGTATGCCTATACTAGTTAAAAAGTGGTGATTTAGTTGATGGTTGAAATTAAACGACATATTTCTCCTAAACCATTGAACTTAACTTCCCAACTGTTTTTTTATTGTTTGTTTTCTCAAGTTTTCTTTAGACTTATATTCCACGGCATCAGAGATCAAACTAAACAATTGGTGTGAATGCATAACATAAAACGTCAACTTTGTAGTTCTGAACGTTTCATAATCTATAACCAATGGTCTACACAATTATTGATCAAATTATACGAATCTTAATTAAATATACAGGATAATAAGAATGGGGACAAAAGATCAAGAGAGGATGATTGTATGTGAAGGGGAGATGAATCATACGTGTACCATAGCTATATTCTTGTACGGATCAGAGTACCTTATGCCCTCCCTTTCTTGGACCTACTTTCAAATGTTTACCCATTTTTTGTTTTTCCAGCTGAAAACCTCCAGACGACTTATTTGTAAGTCGTCCAGCTGGAAAACCTTCCAGACGACTTATATATTTTACAAATCTATACAAAGACCAGACGACTTAAAGATTTGATATTACCTCTTTGGGCAGAGGAGAAGGCTGTTTCTTTTGTGGAGAAGGCTTTTTCGTTTGAGGAGCAGGCTGTTTCGTCTGAGGAGCAGGCTGTTTAGTTTGAGGAGCAGGCTGTTTCGTTTGAGGAGCAGGCTGTTTAGTTTGAGGAGCAGGCTGTTTAGTTTGAGGAGCAGGCTGGTTCGCCTTTTGAGGAGTAGGCTTTGCCTTTTGAGGAGCAGGCTGTCTGGTGGGAGGAGTAGGATGATGGTTTGAAGTGGAGGCTGATCCTTTTGAGGAGTAGTCTGTTTGTTACTAGCCCCGGTTCTGGGGCTTGTGGGTAGGGTGTTTTTTACTAACCCCGGTTTCTGGGGCTTGAGGGGTAGCCTGATTGGTGACACCAACCCTCTTCTCCACAGCTTCCAATCTATCGGAGAT